>NW_025048242.1:0-45820 GCF_018831695.1 Puntigrus tetrazona
AGACGACTCTCGCTTTCTCCTTCTTCCCTTTGATATTAAAATGCCTGGAATGAAGAAGAGAAAATAGAAAAATATTAGAAAACAAATATCTCTAACCACAGATCAGAAACAGATTGGCTTTTCGACACATTTCTGGATAGCAACTGATTCAAGCTGAAATAGTACAGCTCTAATAATGAGACACAGGAAATCTGCAGTTAAGTGTGTGTAAAGGCTGGTTTTACTCTTATCGTGACGTCTTAGTTGTGTTCAGAGTCTACTAACAGCGAATCTTTAAGCTTAACTGTCGCAAGAACTAGTAAGAAATGTCAAGTAGCTTTCCACCTGCTAAACTATTTTATGAATAAATTTGCATTACAATAAAGTTTCTGTCTGAGTTTACTTGTTTACTCCTATTGTTTTGTAAATATTTATTGGCTCTATGAATTCTTGGGTTTCGTTATTAAACTGTTATAGATAGCCCATAGTATGACAAAATATCTCTCATTGCTTTGGCTCTCTGGACGAGCGAGCATACAAGTTCATATTTTGCTGGAAAGCAAAGTCAAAAACTGGAGCCAAAGACTGAGCCTGTGACTGAGAAAGTAAAATAATACTACTACTGCTGTTGATGTCCATTCCAGCTGCTGGGCTGTTCCTCCATCAATCGCTTAAATCGACACTTTGAAATCCTCAAGGTTTCAAGCCCAGGTGGCTCGAGCGTAGAGGCTTGCCCTCAGTTGTAGAGCATTTCAGAAGTCAGTGTGAATATTCTGAAAAGACTGTCTGTAAATCGTGAATCTGAATAGTTTAAGTGAGGGGAGACCAGTCGCTGCTTCTAAATCAAGCCATCAACTAGATACGATACTATGCCGTTAGTAGCGAGAGCGGAATTCTATAGCGCCCGCGTTAGACGTCGTTAATGAAGCTCACGTGTTTTTTTTTTTTTTTTTCAGAAGCTCACTGCTGCTTTTTTTTTTTTTTTTTTTTTTTTTTACCTCGCCTTTCCACTCTGCCTTATATGGAAGCCCGCTTTCCGCGACTGAATAAAAAAAGAAAAAAGTTATTAAGTGACTTTTTTATCTCACACCACTTTTTTTCTCAGAATTATGTAGATATAAAGTCAGAATTCTGCCTTTTTTTTTCTCTTATTTATTTATTATCTTTCTGTTCTGGTGCAAAGCACCACGAGATGTGACTCTTACAGAGCAACAGGATCCTTACTACTTTTATCATAAACAGCTTTTATCATAAACAGAGCATACCACAAATTACTAATTCTTTAAAAAAATTAAACCATTATGTATACCATTAAAGGTAAAATGTATTTTGGTATGGGTTTTTAATGTTAAGTGCATGGGGATTGAGATGCTGTTTCAGGAGGGCAAATCTTCTAAATCTGATGTGTTCAGAAAATACTTAAAATGTGTAAAAACATGACATGATTTGATGCTTGAAGGGAACAAACTCCATTTAGGAGTTTTCTAGTAGTCAAGGTAATAGGAGATTTAGTCACTGTGCTATGATAGAATTCATGTTTACTAAAAGTGGAAATGGGAAATACAGGTTTTTTTAGGAATAAGTGATCATTCTGAAATTTCAATCAATCATTTTTATTTATATAGCGCTTTAACAACACAGGTTGCATCAAAACACAGTACAGTATAAAGCAGAAGAATACAATGACAGGGATGTATAATGACTTAGAGTGAACAATTTCTTATTAAAATGCAGAGGACTGCCTCTGTAATCAATCTAACGATAATCACTAGAAGTTAAGTGTCCCCTGAACAAAGCAAGCCAGAGGAACTATAGCAACCCCATTGTTACGGCCTATAACTGATTTGTGGCTCGCTTAAATAAAAAGAAACTAAAAATATTACAGGCTGTAATATATAACAGAGTCAATGCAATAATTCTGATATGAATTTAAGACACTCTCCATTTATTGAATAATTCTCAAAATAATAAAAAAAAACAATTCACGTGACTTATAAACTAAAACATAAAATAATAATAAAATCGCTGGTAGGAAAATCCAAGGAAGCAAGCCCCTGACTACTCCCTGTTCTCGGATTGTAGCTCTTACTCCGGTTCAATGACAAACAAAACTAGAACTATGAGTTCACCCGGATAACTACTTCTTCCTCAGCTCTTACTAACTCAACAAAACGTGAACTAATAAGATAAAACTACCTGGCTACTGATAAGATAATCAAAGAGAATCCACATAAAAAACGAAATTCGTTAAACAAAACAAAATACCCAGCCCCAAAAGAGGCAATAAGGAGACGCCAACAGAAACTGTGGGATCCGAGAATAAAGAACGCAAGAGGAGAGTGGTCCCTAGAAAAATAGAAAAGAAACAACGCAGGTTTGCACGGCATAGTAGCGCCAATGGTCTTACCCAATCATAAATCAAACTGGTTGCAAACAAAACCAGTGAAAACAACAAAAACAAAATGAAAACAACAAGACAAGAACTCACACAGGGGTAAGCTGGCCGATTCCCCAAATAAACAAAACACACAGCTTATAAAGGAAAAGATGGGCCCATTAGCACACACAAAAAGGGGAGACACCAAAAAAGTTACATTACATTAAACATTCAACACAAAAATAAATGACAACAGCAAACAATACAATTCTAAATTAATATTGAAGAAAAACTAAATAAATAACTACAATCCAAACCCCAAACAATTAATAACAAAATCCTCAATTCTCCGTTTTCCCCCATTCCCACTTAGCTAATATGAAGATATCCAGGTGGAACCAATAAACAAATCCCTTTGTTCCTGCCAGGACTCCAATTTCCCAAGTATCGCAAACTCTCCCATCGCATGCGGCTAGCCAGGTCGGTGACTTAAACTCAGAATAGAAACAAATATTAATAACAAAATACAATGCAATCCATCTGTGTGCACTCCAAATGAACCGCGATTGTGAGTGAAAGTGATGAAAAAGGTATGCAAACAAAAATAAAAGTAATTGTTTAACAGATGTGTGTTGTGTAGTTACTTATAAACGTGATTAAAGAAAATAAACCAAACAAAGAATGGAAATGATAACCTTAAATCTATATAAGAAATGTATAAAAGAAACTGAGGAGGCTTTGACTACCTTAATTTAACTTGTGCGTGCCAAAATCTCGGGCACGTCACAGAAAGAAAGAGAGAGAGAAAGAGAGAGAGAGAGAGAGAAAGAGAGAGAAAGAGAGAGAGAGATCACTACATTTCGCTGGATGGCTCCTATATCCGGATCCTCAACGATGTCAACCACTGCTGGAATGAATTTCCCAACACCACCTATGGGCTCAATCATATTAAAGTCACAGATACACGAACACTCCCTCACCTCTTAAGTGAATACAAATTCAGAAATAAGGATCTTACCTTTTCCTTTGTTTTATGTAAAACAGGAAAAGTTACAATTTATTCCAATTAGACACGAGATAAAAGTATCATGCAATAACATTATCTTTACTAATGCATCGTGCCGGTCGTCTAATTCGAACGCTCAGAAACAAACTCCAACGCATCAAATGTTGGTTATCGTTTTTCATTCGATTCAAAAAGACTATAAGGTTACGGATCCGTGTAGACAATCAACGGATAATGAAATGTGAGCTTTCACATAAACATCAAAATGCTTAAGAGCAAGGACGAGAGCAAGCGTCTCCTTCTCAATGGTGGAATAATGTCGCTGATGTTTATTGAATTTTCGCAAAAATAGCAAACAGGGTGCCTCACGTAATATCACCCCTGATCTCGTTGGAGTAGGTACAGCTCCTCGCACTGCGGTCACTTGCATCAACGGCAAGCAATAACTGAGACGAAAAATCAGGGGCAGATAAAATAGGAAAGCTAACCTGGAGGGCTTTGATTATTCCAATATACCCAAAAACCGCCGTAAGATCACGCGCAGTATTGGGCACCGAAAATGAGTGATAGCCTCCACCTTAGATTCTCAACTGACGCAATCCTGACGACCGCCCAACAATCTTTCCTGAATAAGCCATCATGGCGCTGACTAAATTCTCAAGATTTCGCCAGATTGGACCGTAAGATTCGCATTTATGACAAAACGATAAACAACGTGGTCAAGTTGCTATGGCGTGTGTTCTGACCAAGACTCGCTATAGACCAATACTAGGTCATCCAAATAAGCCTCCACATTATGCATGCCTTCGATGACACGTGTTCACCAACTCTGAAAGGTTGCCGGTGCATTTCGTAAACCGAAAGCCATGACCGTGAGTAGTTGGGCGAAATGGTCAGGTAAGTTACTTAACGCAGAGATCTCTTTTATGCCGCCAGTCAAAGGCACCCTGCCAATACCCTTTTAAGCAAGTCGGGATCTTAGTCACGAACACAGCTGCTTCCGACACGAATCCACGCAGTCTTCCATGCGAGGCAAAGGATAACTGTCTGGTTTGTAACTGCATTAACGCTGCCTAAAATCAGTGCAAAAACGAAATGAGCCGGCAGATTTTTTTTACTAGCAAAACAAGGTGAGCTCCATGAACTAAAGCTCGGCCCGGCTATGTCGTTTTCTATCATGAAGGCTCACCTCTTTTTCAGCTGCAATCGCTTTTTCATAGGACTTACTCGAAATGCGTGTTGTTTAATAGGCAAATGAATCGCCAACATCAATATCATGTTCCATCAACGAAGTACTTAGAAGGGATGTCAGAAAACAAGTTATTATAAGTCCGAATGATATTAGTCACATCAGCGCATTCAGCAGCAGTCAGATGGGAAAGAAACGTGTCAAGATTTCGATCACCTCAGAATTTTTCAACCTTCCCACCACCAGCTCCACAGAGGGAAAGTTAATATCATCCTCACTTATGATCGAGACACAGGTGCTATTAGTATTAGGGAAGATACTGACAGGTCACCAGCACTAGACAGCTGCCTCATCAACAGGTGAATCAGCACTGAGCAGCGCTCCTGTTCTTTGATCATCAAGAATCTGTGGGTGAAACAGTTAACGCAACAGACTTCTGGCCCAAACAGATCTGGCTGGTCAAAAATAAGGTTTAGTATATTAATGTGACACAAACCAGTCTCTTTCTTTCATCGGATGTCGATATTACGTAGTTAAGTTCACCTCACCTTCTCTTTTACCTGATATGGACTGGCACCGGGCCTGCAGTGCAGATCCTGATACTGGTAACAGCACTAGCACCCTATCACCAGGAAAAAACTACAAAGTTTAGCACTCACGATCGTAAACGCTTTTTCATCTTCGCTGTTGTGACATCTTCAAATTCTCTTTGGCCAACTCACATGCACGGTACATTCTTAAACGGAACTTGAAACGAGTCAAGGACATTGTTTAGACTCTCTAGGTTCATTAGACCAGTGATCTTTGATCAGCTTCAGTGCACTACTAACAGTGTGTCCAAACACCAGCTCAAGTAGGACTGATGCCCAAAGACTCCTGTACTACCTCCCTTACTGCAAACATAACCATAGGCACTCCTCATCCCAGTCTTTTCTGAAACTCTAGACAGAACGCACGAAGCATTGATTTTGAAGTCTGGTGGAACTGCTCTGAGTGCTCTCTGGCTTTCTGGATGGTAACAACTAGAAGTGGAGTGTTGAATATGCAACTGATCCAGAACTTGTTTAAACACACGAGACATAAAAATTCGTACTTTGATCTGATTGAATAGTATTTGAGGAAGGCCAAACAGGGAGAAGAACTTAAGAAGCGTATTTCACCATTACTGGAGCAGTAATTTTCCGTAGTTATTACTCTCTGGAAAACGTGTAGATGCACACATTATTGTCAGTAAATACTGGTTACCGGACTCGTGACGCAGGCAAGGACCGACACACAGTCGATCAGCACTCGCAAATGGTTCACCAATAGCTGGAATTGATACAGCTGGAGCAGGTGGGAATGGTTTGGTTCGGTTTCTCCCAATCTTCTGACACACATGGCAATTTCGGCAGTAATCTCTGCTAAGCATTTTTTTAAATCCAGGCCAGAAAATGTTGGAGCACACGATCATTACGCTTTATTTACTCCCAAAATGACCGGCAAATGGACCGGCCATGTGCAAGTCTCAGGATTTTCAAACGGATATGAGGAAGGAACTAATAATTTCCGCTTAACACACTCTGCCATTCATCAGTGCAGCAGCATTTGAAGGTCTCCACTTCCTCCTCATCAGCACACCATCTTCAAATAAAGTATCTCATGATACACTCTCAAGTTGCTCAAATAGGGAACAACAGCCTTCAAAGAGGCATAATATGTCCTTTAAGTTCTCTTCCTCTGCTCAAAAATAAGCTGCTCAAGCAGGACAGAGATACTTTAACAAGCTCCCAGTTATTGTCTGCCTAGCATCTTGAATCATGCAAGTCCAAACCAACAGAATTTGGAACACCCCACTTTCCCCAGATCTGAACTCTCGTGGAGAAACATATCACCTGTAGATCGACTTTACACCCATCTTCTGACTTCCTACATGGCTTTTCTCTTTTAATCTCTGTGACATAGCGCCAGTAAATAGCAAGTATTAAAGGAAATACACACACACTGGATATTTCCAAAGCAATGCATCAGGAGTAATGCAGGAAAAAGTGAACACTGGAGCCACTTCAGGGCCAAAGTAAAAACTTTTCCTCCCGCCAAGTCATTCCCCAAATAAACGTAACGTCTCGAACAGGAAGACACGTGGTCGCATCTCAACAACAACGCTGCCAGTAACAAGGGAGGACTCACTTCAATCTCGTGTGCTAATGCCTATGCTTCCATCTCAAATCCCTGTACTAAAGATACTCAAACCAATAGAGTTCTCACTCAGACAGCAGTAATATCTCTTCTAAAATAAAACTCTGAGCAGCTCCCTGTGTCATTAAAAGTATCTTGATTATTTTCGCTGATTTGCTTTTACCAAATCAAAGATACAAAACCATCCATTGCGAATCAAACGTGTGCACATACTCCTTTCTTTACAACATCAGGCTTGTGAAGCCAACGGACTCCAGTCCTTCCTAAAGTGCCAGAGAGATCGCCATCAATAAACCCACCGATTTAGGGTTACGGTTTTCTTTGAGTGCATTGCACTCTGCAATAATGTGTCCCTGCTTACAATAAAAACAAATAGCGAGGACACCAGCTTAGAACTCTCCACTTTATCCACAGACAAAGTGCGCTCAGACTTGGCGCTTTGAAAGTCAAGCGATTATTGTTAGCAGATGGAAGTTTCTGCTCATTTTTGCTCATTTAGCTCATTTAGATACATTACAACACGCTCTGGTAAGGTTTTTAAATTCTTCCAAAAGAATCAGCTCAATGAAGATCCTCATAAGATTTTACTTTCATCAAGCACACCACCGATCAAACATTGACCTTCCTCACGAACAAATTCAACATAGGCTTCATCATCAGTTTTCCGATGACTACGAAATTTTGGGCTTATAAGCCTCAGGAACCAGTTCATAGATTTTAAGAACGGCAGCTTTACCTGATCATAATCAAGAGACTTCTTCCAGTGATAACGGCGAATAAGCTTCTTGAGCCTTCCCTACGAGAACACATTAAAACAACATGGGCCAAAAATGCATTCGCCATTTAAGGTTAATGGCAACACGTTCAAAAAGAGCAAAACTTATCTACCTTTGTTCTCTAAAAGGAGAACAATACGTAATATTGGCGACTCACGCCAAAAATCAGAGCATCAACTACTCCTCCTTTCACGAGCTCAGCCTCAAGTTGTTTCCAGGCGCCTGGCTTTGTTCCATCTCAAGCTTCAATTCAAGCTCATGTCTCTCACGCCTTCCGTCTTTCTTTTCTCACAATCCCATTTCTTTTAACAAAACTCTTCATGCTCTTTTTAGCTTCCAACTCCAACTTCTTAACGCAGAGCAAGATCTTCTGAACTAACCTCAACTGGATCAGGATAATCTACTCCACTTTTCTTCATCACTCAAAAACGCTCTTGTTTATGCAACGTAATCAACTAATAGAATCTGAAGTTCACGTTTAGATGAAGTATTACGAAAAACTAACTTTATAGTGAGCAGCAATTTTCATAAGATCAGTCCCATTAATCTGAAATAACTCTGCCATACGCTTTGGGTTGGAAATAAACTCTACCAATTCAAACATTTTGAAAAACTAACGCTCTAACAAAAATTACGTAAGAAAAGAACATTTTGAAAATTCACATCAGACCATTGTGACTCAATTACAAAGTAACTAGGAAATTTAAAAAAACGAAAATCTAAATTAAAATGCACCGACTATCCCGATTTTAGTTCCCTCAAATATGTTACGCCCATAACTGATTTGTGGCTCGCTTAAATAAAAACAAACTAAAAATATACAGGCCAATATATAAAAAGAGCCACAACACCCGCGATACATGAATTTAAGACAATTTCCATTTATTGAATAATTCTCAAAATAATAAAAAAAAACAATCTACATGACTCTATAAAACGGAACATGAAGAATACCAAATAAATCGCTGGTAGGAAAACTAAGGAAGCAAGCCCTGACTAATTTCTGTTCTCGGATTTCAGGTTTCATCTGTTCGCTTCATTGAAACAAAAACCAGAACGGGTGAGTTCTTCTCCGGATAACTACTTCCTTCCTCAGCTCTTACTAACTCAACAAAATGAACTAATAAGATAAACTACCCGCCACTGATAAGGTAATCAAAAAGAAATCCACATAAAAACAAAATTCATAAACAAAACAAAATACTCAGCCTCAAAAGAGGTAATAAGGAGACGCTAACAGAACCGTGGGAAACGTGAGAATGCAGAGAAAGAGAGAGAGAGAAAGAGAGAGAGGAAAAAAAAAGAGAGGAAAGTGAGAGGAGAGACCGCCCATTTTCACCTGATGGCCTTTATAACTGAATCCTCAATGACGCTACCACTCATGGAACGTGAATTTCCCAACACCACCCATGGGCTCAATCATATTAAAGTCACAGATACACGTAACACCCATCCATACAGAATGGAGAAAAAAACCTTGGGAGGAAACTAGACTTAGTTGGGGCCCGTTTCCTCTCTAATCGACGCCCAGTACTTAAATTTCAGTTCAATTTTAAATGTTGCTGTGTCAGATAGCGTAAATGACTTTTCTTTTGTTTGTGTTTGTGTGTGTTTGTTTGTTTGTGTGTGTGTGTGTTTGTGTGTGTGTGTGTGTGTGTGTGTGTGTGTGTGTGTGTGTGTGTGTGTGTGTGTGTGTGTGTGTGTGTGTGTGTGTGTGTGTGTGTGTGTGTGTGTGTGTGTGTGTGCATCAGGATCTGGTGATCGGGTCCACAGAGCTCATCTAGGTGTTCTGGTCTCTGATGACCAATCTCTGGGTGCTGATCCACCATCTAGTCTGATACAAACTGTAAAAGTCAGATTAAAGAAAGAAACAGGACTAATATTAGCGTAGATGCCATTCTTTCTATGATGTCACAAGTACATTGTGTTTTAGGAGTAGTGTTCCCGCATTCCAGCTGGTTTCAGTAATGCAGCCTAAAAATCCTTTAACAGATTTGAATAATAAAAAGTGTGTTGGTGTGTTATGTGTAGGCTAGGTTAAAAAGATGTGTCTTTAATCTAGATTTAAACTGGCAGAGTGTGTCTGTTAGAGTTAGAGATTGTCTCCAGAGTTAGGTGCTAGATAGGAAAAGGATCTGGCTCCCGTAGTCGCATTTCCTTTGATATTCTAGGTATTATCAAATGGCCAGAGTTTTGAGAATGCAGCGTAATCGTGCAGGACTATAATGTGATAAGAGCTCGCTCAAGTATTGAGGAGCTAAAACCATTCAGGGCTTTATAGGTAATTAATAGATTTTAAAAATCTATCTGATGTTTGATAGGAGCCAGTGCAGTGTTGACAGAACCGCCATTATGATCATACTTCCTAGTTCTAGTAACGACTCTAGCTGCTGCGTTTTGGACCAGCTGGAAGTTTATCAAGTGTGCAGAACAACCACCCAATAAAACATTATAATAATCTAACTCTTGGACGTCATAAACGCATGAATTAACATTTCTGCATCAGAGGTTGAAAGTATAGGTCGTGAATTTGGATGTATTTTTGTTATGGAAAACACAGTCTTACAGATGCTGGAAACATGGTTGTCGAAGGAAAGATTGCGCTCAAACGGCACACCTAGGTTCCTAACTGATGAAGAACAATTAACAGAGTAAGCTTTCACCAAGTGTTAGACAGTGTTCTAGATTATTATATGTGGGTTTTTAGGTCCAATTATTAGCACTGCTTTTTTTTTCAGAATTTAGCATTAAGCAGTTACTCATCATCCAGTTTTTTTATATCGACTTGGTGCATTCTGTTAGATTCTCAATTTGGTGTGTATCACCAGGCTGCGCTGAAATATAGAGCTGAGTATCATCAGCATAGCAGTGAACGCTAACACTATGTCTCCTGATAATATATCTCCCAGAGTGTAAATATGTATAGGTTGAAAAGTTAACGGTCCTAGCACTGAGCCCTTGAGGAACTCCATATTTCAACTTTGTGAGCGATATACCTCCTCATTTACTGCTACAAACTGATGATTTAAACCATGCTAAGGCGCTTCCTCTAATGCCAACATAGTTTTCTAGTCTATCCAAGAGAATGCTGTGATCGATGCAGATCTAATGCCGCGCTAAGATCTAATAGCACTAATAACCTAGATAAAACCACGATCCGATGATAGAAGCAGGTCATTAGTAACTCTAATGAGAGCAGTCTCAGTACTATGGGCACGGTCTAAAACCTGATTGGAAATCCTCAGAGATACCATTTTTTCTAAAAAGGAATACAGTTGTGAGGATACTACCTTTTCTAGTATCTTTGACAGAAAAGGAGATTAGAGATTGGTCTGTAATTTCCAAGTCTTTGGGGACAAGATGTGGTTTCTTAATAAGAGGCTAAAACTACTGCCAGTTTGAAGGTTTTAAACATATCCTAATGACAATGATGAATTAATAATGTTCAAAATAGATCTATGACTTCTGAAGCAAATCTTTAATAGTTTAGATGGAATAGGGTCTAAATTATACATGTTGCTGGTTTAGATGATTTAACAAGTTTGTATAAGTCTTCTTCTCCTATAATAGAGAAAGAGTGTAATTTTTCTCAGGGATCTATAGCTCACTTAACTGATGTGCAACTGTAGCTGACGGCCATGTGAGTTACAATTAAAAAGATGAAAGAAAACAGTTTGTCTCCTTCCTGACCTGGGCACTAGTTGGTCAAGTTGGAACTCTAAGACTATATGCCATATTTCTAGATAGAAGAGCGGCACCACTCCCAGGAGGGATGAAGACCATCTCATTTCAACAGGTCCATCCAGAAACTGGGCAACACTGACATCCAGCCATTGAGACCCAGCAGTCTGCTGTAAATCCCAATTCATCTCATCGGTGGTCCCCCTCCCAGGCAGGGAGGGGACCAGAGCATATTACATTGTCCGACATCAGTCCTAGCAAATCTCACACGCAAAATGTTCTTTACTTTCTTTTCATTTCTTATGTAAATGATTTTTTCATTTCTTATATTTATGTTTTATTTTTTTCTTTTCAAAAATATTCTTACTTTTTTGTAATTATTATTATTATTGTTATTTCTTATGTTAATATCACTAAAAAGACACCAATTTGTGACTGGTTATTACAAAAATATATTTTTATTATTATTATTTTGTTTTTTTATATTCTTTTACCTTTTTTGATTTTTAAGTTTTTTCATTTATGTTAATTTCACTAAAAAGCCACAGATTTGTGACTGATTATTGCAAAATATTCTTTACTTTTTTTTCAATTATTAATTCTTTTTATTTTGTATGTTAATGTCACTAAAAAGCAACAAATTTGTGACTAGTTATTTTTTTAAAATATTATACATAAATATGCTTTCCTTTTAAAAATAGTATTATATATTATTTTTTTTCATTTCTTAATGTCACTAAAAAGCCACAAATTTGTGACTAATTTTTTATAAAAATATTATTTACTTTTTGTAATTATTATTATTTTTTCATTTCATATGTTAATGTCACTAAAACTTTGTGACTGATTATTTCAAAACTATTCTTTACTTTTTTGTACTAATACTACTACTACTACTATTACTATGGTATAAAAAAAAAAATAAATAAATGAATAAATAAACATCATCACTCCTATTCTAAAGGAGTGCCCAGCCACCCTACGGAGGAAACTCATTTTCGCCGCTTGTATCCGATCTCATTCTTTCGGTCATGACCCAAAGATCATGACCATAGCTGAGAGTAACATTGAAGATCAACTGGTAAAGCTACCGATTA
The DNA here is from genome assembly GCF_018831695.1 of Puntigrus tetrazona. Lineage (NCBI taxonomy): Eukaryota > Metazoa > Chordata > Actinopteri > Cypriniformes > Cyprinidae > Puntigrus > Puntigrus tetrazona. The sequence goes on from NW_025048242.1 coordinate 12,284, forward strand.
CTGCAGAAGCTGCACCTGCAGATCTCTGCACCATCCTCGATCACTCGTGAACAAGACCCCAAGATCCTTAAACTCCTCCACCTGAGGCAGGAGCTCCACACCAACCTGAAGGGGACAAGACACCCTTGTCCGACTGAGAACCATTGCTTCAGACTTAGAGGTGTTGATTCTCATCCCAGCCGCTTCACACTCAGCTGCAAACCGCCCAGCGCACACTGCAGGTCTTGGCAAAAGCAGACGCGCCTATCCTGTGGTCGCCAAACAGACCTCTCCAGCCCCTCAGCTGCGCCAGAAATCCTATCCATAAAAATAATGAACAGGACCGTGACAAAGGCGGCCCTGTCGGAGTCCAACATGCACTGGGAATAAGTCTGACTTAATGCCGGCATCAATGCCTGCTCTGATCATACAGGGACCGGACAGCCCAAATAATGGGCCCTTTAACCCAGATTCCCAGAGCACCCCCCCAAAGGACACCACAAGGAACCCGGTCGAATGCCTTCTCCAAATCCACAAATCGTGATGTGGACTGGTTGGGCAAACTCCCAGGAACCTCCAGTATCCTGGAAGGGTATAGAGCTGGTCCAGTCTTCCACGCCCAGGACAAACTGCATTGTTCCTCTTGAAGCTGAGGTTCCACCATCGGATGGATTCTCCTCTAGTACCCTGGCATAGACTTTCCCAGGAGGCTGAGGAGTGTGATTTCCCAATAGTTGGAGATCACCTCCGGTCCCCATTCTTAAAAAGAGGATCCACCACCCCGGTCTGCCGTGTCCAGAGGCGTGTCAGCCAAGACAGCCCCACAACATCCCGAGACCTGAGGTAGTCTGGGCGGATCTCGCCCACAACCCCGAGCCTTGCCACCGAGGAGCTTGAGACAAAGTATTCTCTCAACAACCTCAGTGACCTCAGCCAGGGTGGTTAGCAGTCACGAGACCCCGCGGGAGGATTTTTCAGGAGATCTGTCCCCGCCTCAGCAAGTATAGATTTTTTTCCACCGCCAATATCTGGCAAATTCCTTTCAGTCTCTGCCGGGGATTGCAGGTCTCTATTAGCAGGTTCCCACCAGCACCGTGATGCATGTGCTGGCAGGGCACTGATTCCTTTTTGAGGCGCGCGGACGGTTTGCCAGAACCTCTTTGAGGCCGTCCGATAGTCCTTTGTTCATGGCCTTCCCGAACCCTCCCAGACCTGAGTTTTGCCAACAACCACCTGGGCAGTGGTCTGCTTGGCCCACTGGTACCTGTCGGGCTGCCTCAGGAGTCCCAATGAGCCAACCAGGCCCGATAGGACTCCTTTCTTCAGCTTGGCGGCATCCTTTCTTTCCGTGGGGTGTGCCGCCACGACATGCACCAGAGACTTTACGGCTGCCAGCCCGGACGGCTGCATCGACCAAAGAGGCAGAGAACATAGTCCACTCGGGACTCAACGCCTCCAGCCTCCCTCTGGATCCGGCCGTGCCTCTGCCGGAGGCGTAGAGTTGAAGATCTCTGACAGGGTCTCTGCCAAACGCTCCCAACAGACCCTCACGGTACGCTTGGGCCTGCCAAGTCTGTCTGGCCTCCTCCCAATCCAACTCACCATCAGGTGGTGATCAGCTGACAGCTATGCCCCTCTTTCACCCATACGTGTCCAAGACATGCGGCCGAGATCAGATGATACAACCACAAAGTCGATCATCAACCTCCACCCTAGGGTGTCCTGATGCCACTTGTACTGGTGGACACCCTTTGTGCTTGAGCATGGTGTTTGTTATGGACAGACCATGATAAGCACAGAATTCCAAATAACAGAACACCACTCTGGTTTAGATCGGGGGCCGTTTCCCAATCACGCCTCCAGGTGTCGCAGCATCACCAAGGTGAGCGTTGAAGTCCCCAGCAGGACAATAGAGTCCCCCTTGATTGATCGCTTCCAGCACCCTCCCAAGGACTCCAAGAAGGCCAGGTACTCTAAACTGCCATTCGCCCCAGAGGCACAAATGACAGTGAGAGTCCTCCCCAACCCAAAGTCACAGGGAGGCGACCCTCTCGTCGGGCACCCGGGGTAACCCAACACATGGTGGCTAAGCTGGGGGCTATGTTAAGCAAGCCCACACCTGTGCGCCACTCACGAGAGATGGGTTCCAGAGCCTGCTGCGCGTGTGGAGGTGAGCCCAACTATCTCTAGCCGGTACCTCTCAACCTCCTGCAACAACTCAGGCTCCTTCCTCCCCAGAGACGTAACATTCCATGTCCCTAAATCCAGACTCTGTGTCCAGGGGTTGGTGGGGCCCACGGAGGATGGCCCCACGCCGCATGCCGGGCTTTTGCCACCAGGCCTGGCCTCATGCGGCCCCTAAGCCCCAGGCCTGGTCTCCACTGCAGGCGACGCTATTTTATGTTATTCATTCAGGGGGTGGGGTGGACCGCTCTTAGTCTGGCTTGTCACCCAGGACCTGTTTGCCTTGGGATACCCTACCAGGAGCATATAGCCCCGGACAACCTAGATCCTAGGGTCATTCAGGCACTCAAACCCCTCCACCACGTTAAGGTGGCGATCCTAGGAGGGGATAATTACTTTTTTTGTAATAATTATTCATTTTCTTATGTTAATATCACTAAAAAGCCACAACTTTGTGACTGATTAGCTACAAAAATATTTTTTTTCAAAGTATATTTACTTTTTTCATTTCTTATGTTATTTTTTTTTTTCTTTTCAAAATTAATTTTTCAATTATTTTCTTTATATAAATTATTATTAATTTTTCTTCATTTCTTATGTTAATGTCACTAAAAGCCACCAATTTGTGACTGATTATTACAAAAATTTTTTTTTTTTCAAAAGTATTTTTACTTTTTTTTTCATTTCTTATGTTGTTTTATTTTTTTCTTTTCAAAACTTTTCTTTACTTTTTGTAATTATTTACTTTATCATTTCTTATGTTGTTGTTTTATTTTTTTCTTTTAAATTTTTTCTTTTACTTTTTAATTATTTATTTTATCATTTCTTATGTTGTTTTATTTTTTTCTTTTTCAAAACTTTTCTTTACTTTTTTTTTTTGTAATTATTATTCTTTTTTTTTTTTCTTATGTTAATGTCACTAAAAATCCACCAATTTGTGACAGATTATTACAAAAATATTCTTTTTTATTATTATTATTATTTTTTCAAAAATATGCTTTACTTTTTTTGTCATTTTTTTGTTCATTTCTTATGTTAATGTTACTAAAACGCCACCAATTTGACTGATTACTACAAAAAATTTTTTTTAATTATTTTTTTTAAAAATATATTTAATTAAAATTTTTTTTTATTTCTTATGTGGTGTATTTTTTTCTTTCAAAAGTAATCTTTACTTTTTTTAAATTATTTTCATTTCTGATGTTAATGTCACTAAAATGCCACAAATTTGTGACTAATTATTACAAAAATATATATTTTTTTTCAAAAGTATTTTTACTTTTTTTTTTTCATTTCTTATGTTGTTTTGATTTTTTATTTTAAAACTTTTCTTACTTTTTTGTAATTATTTTTTTCATTTTCTTATGTTAATGTTTACTTTTGTGACTGATTATTACTATTCTTTTATTATTATTATTATTATTATTTTTTCATATTTTACTTTTTTTTTCATTTCTTATGTTAATGTCACTAAAAGCCACCAATTTGTGACTGATTATTACAAAAATATTCTTTTTTTTATTATTATTATTATTTTCTTTTCAAAAATATGCTTTACTTTTTTTGTAATTTTTTGTTCATTTCTTATGTTAATGTCACTAAAAGCTACCAATTTGTGACTGATTATTACAAAATAATTTTTTTTTTTTTTTTTAAAAAATATTATTTAATTTTTTTGTATTTCTTATTTTTATGTGGTGTATTTTTTTCTTTTCTGTAAAAGTAATTTTTACTTTTTTAAATTATTTTCATTTCTTATGTTAATGTCACTAAAACGCTACAAATTTGTGACTGATTATTACAAAAATATTCTTTTTTAATTTTATTATTATTTTCTTTTCAAAAATATATGCTTTACTTTTTTCATTTTTTTTTCATTTCTTATGTTAATACTAAAACGCCACGAATTTGTGACTGATTACTACAAAATAATTTTTTTAATTATTTTCTTTAAAAAATATTATTTAATTTTTTGTAATTTTTTTTTTTATTTCTTATGTGGTGTATTTTTTTTTTTCTTTTCAAAAGTAATTTTTACTTTTTTAAATTATTTTCATTTCTGATGTTAATGTCACTAAAACGCCACAAATTTGTGACTAATTATTACAAAATATTTTTTTTTTTTAAGTATTTTTACTTTTTTTATTTCTTATGTTGTTTTGATTTTTTTTTTAAAATCTTTTTTACTTTTTTGTAATTATTTTTTTTTCATTTCTTATGTTAATGTCACTAAAAAGCCACCAATTTGTTACTGATTATTACAAAATATATTTTTTTTATTATTATTTTCTTTTTCAAAAATATGCTTTACTTTTTTTTCATTTCTTATGTTAGTCACTAAAATGCCACAAATTTGTGATTGATTATTACAAAAATATATATATTTTTTCAAAAGTATTTTTACTTTTTTTCCATTTCTTATGTTGTTTTATTTTTTTTTTTTTCAAAACTTTTCTTTTGCTTTTTTGTAATTATTTATTTTATCTTTTCTTATCTTGCTGTTTTTTTTTTCTTTTCAAAACTTTTTTTTTTTTTTCTTTTCAAAACTTTTCTTTTTTTTTTCTTTTCAAAACTTTTCTTTATTTTTTTGTAATTATGTATTCTTTTTTTCATTTCTTATGTTAATGTCACTAAAAAGCCACCAATTTGTGACTGATTATTAAAAAATATTTTTTTTTTATTATTATTATTTTCTTTTCAAAAATATGCTTTACTTTTTTTGTCATTTTCTTTTCATTTCTTATGTTAATGTCACTAAAACGCCACAAATTTGTGACTGATTATTACAATTTTTTTTTTTCAAAAGTATTTTTACTTTTTTCCATTTCTTATGTTGTTTGATTTTTTTGCTTTTCAAAATATTTCTTTACTTTTTTTATCATTTTTTTTCATTTCTTATATTAGATTAAAATGCCACAAATTTGTGACTGATTATTACAAAAATATATTTTTTTTTTCAAAAGTATTTTTACTTTTTTCCATTTCTTATGTTGTTTTATTTTTTTTTCTTTCAAAACTTTTCTTTGCTTTTTTGTAATTATTTATTTTATCTTTTCTTATCTTGCTTTATTTTTTTCTTTTCAAAACTTTTTATTTTTTTTTGTAATTATTATTCCTTTTTTTCATTTCTTATGTTAATGTCACTAAAAAGCCACCAATTTGTGACTGATTATTAAAAAAATATTCTTTTTTTATTATTATTTTTTTCAAAATATGCTTTACTTTTTTGTCATTTTTTTTTCATTTCTTATGTTAGTCACTAAAACGCCACAAATTTGTGACTGATTATTACAATTTTTTTTTTCAAAAGTATTTTTACTTTTTTTCCATTTCTTATGTTGTTTTATTTTTTTCTTTTCTAAACTTTTCTTTACTTTTTTTAGTAATTATTTATTTTATCATTTATGTTGTTTTATTTTTTTTCTTTTTAAAACGTTTCTTTACTTTTTTTTGTAATTATTATTCTTTTTACTTTTTTCATTTCTTATGTTGTTTGATTTTTTCTTTTCAAAACTTTTCTTTACTTTTTTTTGTAATTATTATTCTTTTACTTTTTTCATTTCTTATGTTGTTTGATTTTTTTTCCTTTTCAAACTTTTTTTACTTTTTTTGTAATTATTTTTCTTTTTTTTATTTCTCATGTTAATGTCACTAAAAAGCCACCAATTTGTGACTGATTATTACAAAAGACTCTTTTTAATTATTATTTTCTTTTCAAACATGTTCTTTACTTTTTTTGTAATTATTAATTTTTTTTCATTTATGTTTTTTTTTTCTTTTTGAACATTTCTTAACTTTTTGTAATTATTCATTTTTTTCATTTCTTATGTTAATGTCACTAAAAAGCCACCAAGTAGTGACTTACTTTACTTTCTAGAATAGTATTTTTAAAAATGTTATTTTCTTTTTTTTACATTAATGTTACTTAAGAAGCATCAATGTTACATTTATGATTTACCTTTCATTAAGAATTTGTGAAGCACTAAGTAACTATGTTTCCATGCACTTTTTCTATGTTTTAGTTTCTACAGACAGCAGCACTCTGAAATATTACATTCTTTTCATTCTTTTGTATTTTGCTGTCTGCCTGTGCTCTGATGTGCATGAAAACAGTCTTCGTTTTACCTAGACCTCCAGAGTATCATCCAGCGGTGCTCTTCCAGCTGCTGGAGCGTCAGCCGGTGAGCTGGATTACGGCTCAAACTATGGAAAATAAGGTCATGGTACGCTGGGAAGAGTTCAGAGAGAGCATGGTTAGTATCCTCACATCAAACGTAACAGTAAACGCTATCTGAACAGGAAAACTGAGTGCTCACCAGTGGATAAGGTGGGATCCATCTTGAGGTAGCCATGCTGAATGGCATCAAAGCTTTCAAATGGCAGATATCTGTGCATGATCTCAAAGAGCAGAACTGCCAGTGCCCAGACGCCTGCTTCTGCGGCGTGGAAAACAGAGTGCATGAGGACCTCAGGAGGTGTATGCCTCTGATCCTGTTCAAAAAAAAAAGACACACGGTTTCAGTGCTTCTGCACGCTTTCACCATCAACAACACAACGTCACGTGATCATCAGCAGGACTCACCTTGGTATTCACTGCTGTTAAATCCCTCGCTGCGGATCAGACGAGCGCAGCGGAAGTCAATGAGATTGAGCTCCAGACTGTGGAGAGTTACCAGGATGTTCCTTGAGCGGATATCACCGTGATAAACTCCATGCTTATGGCAGTGTTTGACGGCATCAAGCACTTGATACATGAACAAGCGTGCTTGTGCTTCACTGATGGGGCCGTTGAACAAGATGTAATCCTCCAAGGTCCTGCAGGGTTCAGGGTAATCCATAATGAGAGTGAAGCTGCTCTCATTCTCCACCCACTGGTGTAGCCGAATGATGTTGGGGCACAGGGAGCTTCTCCCAGCCGGAGCATCAGAGCCACTTCAGCAAGCACCGGTTTGGAGTGACCAGGCTGAGGAGAGACAAACACAAGATCTGTTAGTTTGCCGTCTTCTGTTCCAGCTGCATGTCAGCTACAGGTTATAAAACACACTTATTCTGCAGGTTTAGCCAACTTACAATGTCAAGATAGCGGTCCGCTTTGCGCTTGGGAATACACTTCAGAGCGACCTTCACTTTGTCGCTGAATAAATGTGTTCCTCATAGACCTTGCCGAAGTTCCCGGAAGCGATCAAATGTCCCACTTCAAACAAAGACACAGTGGATCCTGAAAAGCACACAGAAACAGAAGATGGACTGTAAGTTCCTTTGATTGTCAACAGCAGAGTTGAAGTTAAAAGTTGATGTAATTTCCCAACAACAAAATGATGGCCAGTGAAAATGTTGAGTGGCTAGTAAATTTGGAAAAGTCTATAGCATCAATAAAGAGAAAATAAGACAGAGCAGAAATGACATGTTGCCAAGCGGTAATGGCTCACCTTGGGGCAAATCGATTTCTGGATCAGGAGACACTGTGTCCGGTGTCTTTTCTGACTTGATCGACGGTGACACTGAACCGACCCCGAACCAGACACTGGAGAGAGCAGAACTGCATCATGGGCCTCAATCTCGGGACATCTTCTTCCTCCTCAGGAGAGGACTGGAGGTCTGCAGAGACCTGGTCCTGCTCCTCCGGCAGAACGAGCTGGGATTGCTCGAGATGCGGCTCTGCTTTAGGAGGCTGGACTCTGTCCTGGTCACAGCAGGGGAAGAGCTGCTTCACAGCCTTACATGCTCTCCGGAAGAAGGCACGGACAGCTTTTCTCTTCCTTCCTTTCTTAGCTTTTTCTGAAACACATGAAGAGCAAACCATTAGAAACATCCCTGACCACAGATTACTGTGAACTACTAATTAAACATGGAAACAGCACAACAAATGTCATTGTCAAATTATTAAGTCTTATTAAGTCTACTGTGTACATTTAATACATTACTATTGCATACTGTTTTATAATGTACTACAGTACGGAGATGCAGATAATTGGCACTTTTGCAATAAGTTGTATAAATAACAGAAAATGGTGTCAATAGAATCCATTGCTATTTGCTCTTAGTGTAAACTGAATCAATAGCTAAGAAAATATGCTATTTTCACTGCAAAATAACCTCTATTGCTATTTACACTTAGTGGAAACAGATGCTGCCAATTAATTATTGACAGACAGAAATAACAATAAGTAAAGTAACAATGGCTCACTGTGACTCGGATTCAGAGCAGATGAATCTGGAACAGGCGTTTCCTCGATGATCCTGGAGGAACACGGCACATACAGCGGCAGCTCCAGATCGGCGCACACCTGCCCCCGCAGACACAGCAGCTCAGGAACAGCAGGATCCACGGCAGCTGACGGACCTGGGACAGGCGCCCTCATGATCGTCCAGATGAGCGTCCGCCTGAGCTGAGAGACTCTCCACTCGGTCCGCCCGCTGGAAGAACCGCCGCTTCACAGCTTTGCACAGCTTCCTGAAGACGACTCTCGCTTTCTCCTTCTTCCCTTTGATAGCTGTGCCTGGAATGAAGAAGAGAAAACAGAAAAATATTAGAAACAAACATCTCTAACCACAGATCAGAAACAGATTACTTTTCGACACATTTCTGACAGTGAACTGATTCAAGCTGAAAATAGTACAGCTCTAATAATGAGACATAGAAAAATCTGCAGTTAAGGTAAAGGCCGGTTTTACCTCTTATCGTGACGCCTTAGTTGTGTTCAGAGTCTACTAACAGCGAATCTTTTAAGTTTAACTGCTTCAAGAACTAGTAAGAAATGTCATGTAGCTTTCCACCTGCTAAACTATTTTATGAATAAATTTGCATTGCTAACAAAAAGTTTCTGTTCGAGTTTGCTCTGTTTACCCTATTGTTTTGTAATATTTATTGGCTCTATGAATTCTGGGGTTTCGTTATTAAACTGTTATAGATAGCCCATAGTATGACAAAAATATCTCTCTGAGCTGTTTGGCTCTCTGGACGAGCGAGCATACAAGTTCATATTTTGCTGGAAAGCAAAGTCAAAAACTGAGCCAAAGACTGAGCTCAGACCGAGAAAGTAAAATAACACTACTTACTGCTGTTGATGTCCATCTCAGCTGCTGGGCTGTTCTCCATCGAATCGCTTAAATCGACACTTTTTGAAACTCGAAGGTTTCAAGCCCAGGCGGCTCGAGCGAGAGGCTTGCCCTCAGTTGTAGACATTTGTGAACAGTGTGAATATTCTGAAAAGACTGTCTGTAAATCGTGAATCTGAATAGTTTAAGTGAGTGGAATCAGTCGCTGCTTCTAACCGCTCACTCAACTAGATACGCGCCTGCCGTTAGAAGCGCGAGCGGGTCTTCTATAGCGTCTGCGTTGTGACGTCACATTGAAGCTCACGTTTTTTTTTTTTTTTTTTAAGCTCGCCTTTCCACTCTGCCTTATATGGAAGCCCGCTTCCGCCACTGAATAAAAAAAGAAAAAGTTATTGCGACTTTTTATCTCACAATTCACTTTTTTTTCTCAGAATTAAGAGATATAAAGTCAGAATTCTGCCTTTTTTCTCTTATTTGCGACACTTTCTTTCTGGCAAAGCGCCATGAGATGTGACTCTTACAGGACACGAGGATCCTTACTTTTTTAGCATAAACAGAGCTTTTATCATAAACAGAGCACACCACAATTACACTCTTTAAAAAAATTAAACCATTATGTAAAGGTAAATGTATTTTGGTATGGGTTTTTAATGTTAAGTGCACAAGATTAGATGTTTCCAGGAGGGCAAATTTAAAATCTGATGTGTCTAGAAAATACTTAAATGTGTAAAAACATGACATGATTGATGTTTGAAGGGAACAAAACCCATTTAACACAAAGCAGGATAGAATTATGTTTAATTAAAAGGGAAATGGGAAATACAGGTTTTTTTAGGAATAAGTGATCATTCTGAAATTTCAATCAATCATTTTTATTTATATAGCGCTTTTAACAACACAGGTTGCATCAAAACACAGTACAGTATAAAGCAGAAGAATACAATGACAGGGATGTATAATGACGAGAGTGAACAATTTCTTATTAAATGCAGAGACGGTCTCTGTAATCAATTCGACGATAATCCCTAGAAGTTAAGTGTCCCCAACAACGCAAGCCAGAGGAACCATAAACCCCATTGTTACGGCCCATAACTGATTTGTGGCTCGCTTAAATAAAAACAAACGAAAAATATACAGGCCAAACATATAAAAGAGTCACAACACCCGATATGAATTTAAGACACCTCCATTTATTGAATAATTCTCAAAATAATAAAAAAAACAATTCACATGACTTATAAACGAAACATGAAGGATAACAAAATCGCGGGTAGGAAAACTAAGGAAGCAAGCCCTGACTACCCCTGTTCTCGGATTGCAGCTCTTACCTGTCTGCCGACAAACAAAACCAGAACGGGTGAGTCTTCCGACAACTACTTCCTCCTCAGCTCTTACTAACTCAACAAAACGTGAACTAATAAGATAAACTACCCGCTACTGATAAGGTAATCAAAAAGAAACCACATAAAAACGAAATTTGTTAAACAAAACAAAATACCAGCCTCAAAAGAGGCAATAAGGGAGACGCCACCAGAACCGTGGGAAACGTAGAACAAAGAAAGAGAGAGAGAGAGAGAGAAAAAGAGAGAAAGAGAGAGAGAGAGAGAGAGAGAGAGAGAATTTTTTGAATTTAACCAAACATTTATTTCACAACTTTTCCACTGTTAAGACAATTCTAATACAATTAATGACTCACAGTAAAAATTTACATTTACATTCATCACTGTAACAGACAAGAGAAAATTAAGAATCCATCTACAACAGAGCAAGTTGCATCATTGTAGCACCACTGAGCCGAAAAAAACATTACGCCTTTCATCATATTATAAAATTTAAAATCAACCCACACTCTTGCTTTTATCCGATTTTTAAAAATAGATACAACTTCACATCCTTCTGAACCTTCTATTTTGTTCCTCCTGCTTAAATACACTGCCATTTTTGTTTCTTCACCCACAATGAAATTTAAAAGTTGACATTTTATCTTGTTTTTCGCTGAATATCGATATCCAAAAATAAAACTCTGCACAGTAAAAATTTCATCTAATTTACCAAGCAACAGTGTAAGAAAATCAAATAAATAACACAATCTTGTACACTCCATAAAGCAATGAAAATAGTTTCTTTTTCTCCACAAAAGGACACTGGTTACAGACATTTGGATTAATAACATGCACAAAAGAATTGACAGCAACTGCGCTGTATAAAATTCTCCACTGGAGGTCCCCACCTTTTTTCCAAAGGAGGTTTATAAAAACTCTCCACACAGGTTTTATACTCTGATCCAAACCTAGTTTGTTTCTCCAAACAGTGTCAGCTCTTCCATTTAAAGACTTCAAATTTAAAATTTTAACACAGCTTTTGTATAGTTTTTTACTATCAGCTTCATTAATAGTTAACTCCTCCAAATTTTTTAACAAATCCCCATCTGCACCTTTAAGATCAGGAGTAATAAAACTTCTGGAAAAGGATCATTGTTATTTGGAACCACCTTTCCTTCATCATAACTTATAAGAACAGATTTTTCTTCTACAGTAATCTTCTGTTTTAAGAGATCCAGTAATTTCCTACTAATCTTGTTGATTTAACTCCAATGCAAGAAGCAAGTGAGTTATTTAACTCAGGACCTCCAGCAGCTATAATGTCAGAAAATTTAACTTTTCTTGCTCTACAGAATGCATTTTCGAAACCCCAAGTAGTTTCACTTAAAACATCAAACCTAGCTCCAAACACAATAGGCTCTTCCAATAACCAATATAAAGACAAACCAAAAGCCCTCTTCTTTTCTTAAAAACTCCAGATTTTAAAAACCCCTTTATAAAATGGGGTCAGTCCACTCAGCTGAATTTTACTGGAGTCCATTAAGAACAAAGTAGAATCCAGTCCCAGTCCTCCGGCTTGACTCAAAATAAATTTTGCAACATTTCTCCACACAAGATCTTCTGGTCCAGTTAAAAATCTTTGAATAAATTGTAAACGAAAAGTTGCTCCTCTGCTGGCCAGATGTACAAGCCCTTGACCCCCTTCCTCCTTAGGGAGATACAGTACACTCTGGGGTACCCAGTGAAACTTAGTCCAAAAAAAGTCCACAATAAGAGCCTGTAGTTTTGCAAGAAGTCCACTTGGGGGTTCTGTACATGCCAAGCGATGCCAGAATGTTGAAGCAACCAAATTATTGATGATTATAATGCGTCCTCTAAATGACATTTTAGGCCACAGCCATTTCCACTTTTCCAGTCGTCCTTTTGTTTTTCTAAAACACCCTCCCAGTTTTTTTTGCAATGTCGAATCTTCTCCAAGGTATACACCTAAATACTTAAAGCCATTTTTCTTCCATTCAAGTCCAGCAGGTAGATTAGGGAGACATTTAGCCTCCCACTTTCCACATATAACAGCTTCACTCTTATTCCAGTTTACCTTAGCTGAAGACAGCTTTCCAAAGTCATCAATTATTATTCTTAAATTATCTACTTCTTCTTGCTTATTCACAAAAACAATAACATCATCAGCATAAGCCGACAGCTTAATTTTAAAATCACATTGTGGTATACTCCAGCCATCAATCTTTGCCCTTATTCTCACTAACAATGGTTCAATTGCTAAAGCATACAACATGCCTGACAAAGCAAATCCTTGCCTTATGCCCTTTGTGATCTTAAAAGGAGCACTCAGGCCACCATTAATTTTAAGTACACTCTCAATGTTTCCATACAACACCCCAATTATTTTAATAAAACTCGGGCTGAAACCAAACTCTCTTAGCGTCTGCCAGAGGTAGTTATGCTCAACCCGGTCAAAAGCTTTTTCTTGGTCCAAGGAAATGAGACCAACATTTAAACCCAATGATCTAGAGATATCAAAAATGTCTCTGATTAAATAAATGTTATCAAAAATAGATCTGTTAGGTACACAGTATGTCTGGTCCACATGGATGACCCAACCAATCGCCTCTTTTAATCTAATTGCTAAGGCTTTAGACAAAATTTTAAAATCAGAGCATAGGAGTGAAACAGGTCGCCAGTTCTTTATATTTCTGAGGTCCCCTTTCTTTGGTAAAAGGGTGATGACCGCTTTCTACAGCTCATAGGCAGCAACCCTCTGGTCAAACTGTCATTGAGCATTTCTAGCAGATCATCTCCTAACACAGCCCAGAGTGACTTATAAAACTCGACTGGGATACCATCAATCCCCGGAGCTTTCCCACACTCCATACTCTTTAGGGCATCATACAACTCACCTTTCGTAAAAGGTTTTTCCAGTTCAGCATTTGTCCCTTCTGGAACCTTAGGTAGACCCTCATAAAAGCAACTGGCTATCTCTTCCACCTCCGTATTCACTCCTGAACAGCTCTGAATAAAAAGCCACTTCTCTTTTCCTAATCTCCTTAGGCTCTGTGATTTCTGTGCCAGATTCTGATAATAAAGAATGCATAATTCTATTTAAGCCATTCTTTTTTCAAGGCCAAAGAAAAACTTGGTTGACCATCCATTTGTGCTGCACTTTGAAATCTTGATCGCACCAGAGCACCCTGTGCCCTAATACCCAACAAATCATCTAAAGCTTTCTTTTTATTTTTGAGAACTTTAATACGTTCTCTATCTCTTACCAATTCCAAAGAATTTGATGACTTCCTATTCCTAAAATTTTCCCAAAAAAGATTTAAAACCTCACAAAACAATTTGTCTTGCAGTAGACCAATATTAAAATGCCAATATGCACTTCTTGATTTAACATTGTTAATAAAAATATTACAGCTAACCAAACAATGATCAGAAAAACCTACAGGTGAGATTACACAACACTTAATGGTATTAAAATGGTGTTTAAAACAATACCACCTGTCCAGTCTAGCCATTGTTACATGATATTCTCTCACTTGTGTCCACGTATACTGGGACAGCGCCTTACTTTCCTTAAACACTCTTCTAAAACAAACGCCAACAATACTACCTAAGTGTATTGAAAGGATAGAAAAGATAGAGAAAACTCACTCGACTCGCAGCCAAACGCTCTCACTCCACACACATCCAACTCCGCCCACTCGCTCCCAGCATGCACTCAGAGAGAGAGAGAGAGAGAGAGAGAGAGAGAGAGAGAGAGAGAGAGAAAGAGAGAGAGAAAGAGAGAGAGAGACCGCCATTTTCGCCTGACGGCCTTTATATCCGGAATCCTCAATGACGTCACCACTCATGGAACAGAATTCCCAACACCACCTATGGGCTCAATCATATTAAAGTCACAGATACACGTAACACCCTCACCCTTAAGTGAATAAATTGTAGAAATAAGTGAGCTTACCTTTTCCTTTTTGTTTTATGTAAAACAGGAAAAAGTTACAATTTATTCCAATTAGACACGAGATAAAGCATCAGCAACAACATTATCTTTACCACGATGTGCCGAATGTCTAATTCGAACGCCTGTAGAAACAAACTCAACGCATCAAACGTTGGTTAGCGCCATTCGATTCAAAAAGACTAAGGGGTTATGATCCGTAGACAATCAACGGATACGAAACAGAGCCTACATAAACATCAAAATGCTTAAGAGCAAGGACGAGAGCAAGCGCCTCCTGCTCAATGGTGGAATAATGTCGCTGATGTTTATTGAATTTTCGCGAAAATAGCAAACAGGGTGCTCAATATCACTGTGAGGCCTCGATGAACAGACACGAACCATAAAAGGGGGAATCGCGCTAAAACCAGGTCGTAAAACCACGCATCCTCCGCACTCCGGACCATAAAGGCAATCGAGATGGTCAGCAGAGCGATGCAGAGCGCCGCAAAGTCTACCAAACATTCTCAAGGGACTGTCGCTGCAGTGAGCTCGCCAATCCGAGAGTACCCACGCCAAGATTGGGATGATTGAAACTGCAACATCTGGTCGACAGCCCGATAACCCGTTCGTGCACTGACCTGGGACCAGTTCTACCAAGCCACCAAGTCAAAAGGTGATGAGACTCCGCCGTGAATCAACGTGTGTTCAGGACAGCATCACACTTTTAACCCCCAGGAGGCTTGCTGTGTCCCAAGACACATTCCTCAAAAGTGCGCCTTTTCCTTTCGCTACAACAAAGGAACTGCCAGGACACACGCCAAACTACTAAATGAACAATCTAAATGCCTTCCTTTCAAACAAATATAGGTTCATTTGTAAATAACTGTTTAATAAAAGTTTTGGGGATGTATGTAGGAACCACTATATAATCTTCAAATAATCCGCTAACAGATAGCGCCCATAAGCGCTAGATAATGCATGTTTGGTGTCAAGTTGAAGCTGATGATGTTTCCAATATCGTGGTGAATGAATAGGTATGTTTGTTAAAATGCACAACAGTGTATTCTATTTATAAACTTTCGATAAGAAACAGAAGTGCAGAATGTCAGTTCTAACTGGGATAAAGTATGCACAAAACCGAGTCGAAGCAGGCGTGACACGCCCCCACGACTCGGATTGGACAACTGCCCAGGCACGCCCAAAACTTGCACCTCAAAACGCAGGAACAGAGCTCCCTCATCGAGTTGAGAAGAACTTCTTCGAACCACCGAGTCGCAGGGGAATTCGGTCGCTGCAGGAATTGCCACGAAACGGAGAAACTTCAGAACTTGGAGAAGTTAGAAGACTCTGAACAAGAACGACCCGATACCTCGACCCGGTCCGCTCCGTCACCTCACTCCACGGACACTCACTGCCCTTTCCATAACCAACCCGGTTCATCCAAAGCGAACCACCAAGCTAGAGAGACTCCATTCAAACGGCCCGGGAAAGCCCGATCGCGTCATCCCACGGACGAGCCTGACCAATCAGCAAGCCGGGATTTCCCAGACAAGCCGTGTGGTAAAACTACCTTTTCATCTCTTGACTGAATCGGCGCAGAGACATATATAAGCAAAGCTAAACCCTAACTTTGCTTTGTTGGTGCTCTTAGTGCGATCTCAGAACTAGCTAACAGACTTTGGACAGACAATTATCCATTTTCCCTTCCAACCCATGAATGTGTGTGTGAATGTATGTGCATGTGTGTGTGTGTGTATGTTTAGTCTTCTCAGCGTAGTCTTGTCAACTAGTAGGTACTGTTTAATACATTTTGTTTCATTATTACGAATTCTCGTTAGTGTTTTATGTGACTGGAAAGTTAAACTCATGCCCAGATCCGCTGCTACCTGCTCGAGGTAAAGCGAAGATCAGATAAACGAGTAAAGTCCAATTGATTTATTTTGCTGATCACAGAGTAAATTCATATTGGTAACATACATTTAAATTGCCCTAAAACACTGGACGTATTAGGTGATTTAGGGTATATTTGAATTACATACTAACGTGAATCTTTTAAGATTAAATTCCCAAAACTTGAATTAAGAGCTTAATTCAAATGATAATTCATAATTATCAGAATTAATTAATTAATAATAGGTGAAAACCCTACATCACCCTGATCTCGTTGGAGAAGTACAGCCCCGCACCCGTGTCACTTGCATCAACGGCAAGCAATAACTGAGACGAAAAATCAGGGGCAGATAAAATAGGAAAGTTAACCAGGAGGGCTTTGATTTTTCTCAAAACTCTCCTGACACGCTTCAGACCATTTAAATGGAACTTTCGGGCTGAGGAGGTCGGTTAGAGGTGAAGCTACAACAGAAAAATTCTTACAGAAATTTCTGTAATATCCCACCATACCCAAAAATCGCTGAAGCTCACGGCGTGTATTTATTGGGCACCGAAAAACAGTGATAGCCTCCACCTTAGACTCAACCGGACGAACTTGACCACCGCCAACAATCTTTCCTAAATAAGTTACCGTGGCGCGACCAAATTCGCATTTCGCTAGATTGACCGTGTAAGATTCGCACGAGACAAACGATTAAACAACGTGGTCAAGCTGCTGTATGTGTTCTGACCAAGACTCGCTATAGACCACTAGGTCATCCAAATAAGCCTCCTCATTATGCATGCCTTCGATGACACGGTTCACCAACCTCTGAAAGGTTGCCGGTGCATTTCGTGAAACCGAAAGCCATGACCGTATAGTTAAGGAAATGGTCAGGTGTTACGAACGCAGAGATCTCTTTGCGCGCTCAGTCAAAGGCACCTGCCAATACCCTTTAAGCAAGTCGATCTTAATCACGAACACAGCGCTTCCGACACGATCCACGCAGTCTTCCATGCGAGGCAAAGGATAACTGTCTGGTTTTGTAACTGCATTAACGCGCCTAAAATCAGTGCAAAAACGAAATGAGCTGTCAGATTTTTTTACTAGCAAACAAGGTGAGCTCCATGAACTAAAGCTCGCTATGTCGCTTTCTATCATGAAGGTCACCTCTTTTTCAGCTGCAATTGTTTTTCAGGACTTACTCGAAATGCGTGTGTTTAATAGGCAATGAATCGCCAACATCAATATCATGTTCCATCAACGGCACGAGAAGGGATGTCAGAAAACAAGTTATTATAAGTCTGAATGACATTAGTCACGCCAGCGCATTCAGCAGCAGTCAGATGGGAAAGAAACGTGTCAAGATTTCGATCACCTCAGAATTTTTCAACCTTCCCACCACCAGCTCAGCAGAGGGAAAGTCAATATCATCCTCAATTATGATCGAGACACAGGTGCTATTAGTATTAGAAGATAATGGACAGGTCAAAATTTCAGCACTAGACAGCATCTCATCAACAGGTGAATCAGCACTGAGCAGCGCCTGTTCTTTGATCACCGAAGAATCTGTGGGTGAAACCGTTAACGCAAAAGACTTCTGTCCAAACAGATCTGGCTTTCGCCAAAATAAGGTTTTAGCATATTAATGTGACACAAACGAGTCTTTCTCTTTTCGATCGGATGTCGATATTACGTAGTTAAGTTCACTCACCTTCTCTTTTACCTGATAAGGACCGGTAACGGGCCTGCAGTGCAGATCCTGATACTGGTAACAGCACTAGCACCCTATCACCAGGAGAAAAACTACGAAGTTTAGCACTCACGATCGAAACGTTTTTCATTCGCTGTTGTGACATCTTCAAATTCTCTTTAGCCAACTCACATACACGGTGCAGTTTTAAACGGAACTCTGAAACGTAGTCAAGGACATTGTTTAGACTCGAGTCATTAGACCAGTGATCTTTGATCAGCTTCAGTGGACCACGAACAGTGTGTCCAAACACCAGCTCGTTAGGACTGAAGCCCAAAGACTCCTGTACTACCTCCCTTACTGCAAACATAACCATAGGCACTCCTCATCCCAGTCTTTCTGAAACTCTAGACAGAACGCACAAAGCATTGATTTTAAAGTCTGGTGGAACCGTTCGAGTGCTCCTTGGCTTTCTGGATGGTAACAACTAGAAGTGCAGTGTTGAATATGCAACTGATCCAGAACTTGTTTAAACACACGAGACATAAAATTCGTACCTTGATCTGATTGAATAGTACGAGGAAGGCCAAACAGGAGAAGAACTTAAGAAGCGAGCAGTAATTTTCCGTAAAGGTATTACCTCTGGAAAACGTGTAGATGCACACATTATTGTCAGTAAATACTGGTTACCGGACTTCGTACGAGGCAAGGGACCGACACAGTCGATCAGCACTCTCGCAAATGGTTCACCAATAGCTGGAATTGGATACAGCGGAGCAGGTGGAATGGTTTGGTTGGTTTTCCAATCTTCTGACACACATGGCAACTTCGGCAGTAACTTGCTACATTTTTTTAAACCAGGCCAGAAAAATGTCGGAGCACACGATCATACGCTTTATTTACTCCCAAATGACTGGCAAATGGACCGTCATGTGCAAGTCTCAGGATTTCAAAACGATATGAGGAAGGAACTACTACCTGCTTAACACTCTGCCATTCATCATCAGCAGCAGCAGTATTTGAAGGTCTCCACTTCCTCATCAGCACACCATCTTCAACAAAGTATCCTTGCGATACACTCTCAAGTTGCTCAACAGGAACAACAGCTTCAAAGAGGGGTGACATTTCCTTGTCTTTCCTCTGCTCAAAAAATAAGCTGCTCGCGTGACAGAGATAATTTAACAAGCCCCAAAGAAGGTTCTGTCTAGCTTCTTGACGGTGATGTCCAAACCAACAGAATTTGAACACTTCACTTTCCCCAGATCTGAACTCGTGAGAAACATATCACTCAGATCGAATTTACACCCGCCTTCTGACTTCCCATGGCTTTTCTCTTTAATCTCTGTTACATAGCGCGAGTAACAGCGCATTTAAGGAAATACCTCGGGATATTTCCGAGCTAATGCATCAGGAGTAATGCAGGGAAAAGGAACACTGGTTACCTCAGGGCTAGCACCACCTATAGGCTCAATCATATTAAAGTCACAGATACACGTAACACCCATCCATACAGAATGGAAAAAAAAAAACCATGGGAGAAACCAGACTCAGTTGGGGCCCGTTCTCCTCTAACCGGACGCCCAGCACTTAACTTCCAGTTCAATTTTAAACGCAGCTGTGTCAGATAGCGTAAATGACTTTCTTTTTATTTGTTTGTTTGTTTGTTTGTTTGTGTGTGTGTGTGTGTGTGTGTGTGTGTGTGTGTGTGTGTGCATCAGGATCTGGTCATCGGTCCACGGTGCGCATCTAGGTGTTCTGGTCTCTGATGAACATAATCTCTGGGTGCTGATCCACCATCTAGTCTGGATACAAACTGTGAAACAGATTAAGAAAGAAACAGGACTAATATTAGCGTAGAAGCCATTCTTTTTTCTATGATGTCACAAGTACATTGTGTTTTAGGAGTAGTGTTCCCGGTTCCAGCGGTTCTAAGTAATGCAGCCTAAAAATCCTTTAACAGATTTGAATAATAAAAAGTGTGTTGGTGTGTTATGTGTAGGCTAGGTTAAAAAGATGTGTCTTTAATCTAGATTTAAACTGGCAGAGTGTGTCTGCTTCCCGAACCGAGTTAGGGAGACTGTTCCAGAGTTTAGGTGCTAGATAGGAAAAGGATCTGGCGCCCGCAGTCGATTTTGATATTCTATTATCAAATGGCCAGAGTTTTGAGAATGCAGCGGTCGTGCAGGACTATAATGTGATAAGAGCTCACTCAAGTATTGAGGAGCTAAACCATTCAGGGCTTTATAGGTAATTAATAAGATTTTAAAATCTATCCGATGTTTGATAGGGAGCCAGTGCAGTGTTGACAGAACCGGGCTAATATGATCATACTTCCTAGTTCTAGTAACGACTCTAGCTGCTGCGTTTTGGACCAGCTGAAGTTTATCAAGTGTGCAGAACAACCACCCAATAAAACATTACAATAATCTAACCTTGACGCCATAAACGCATGAATTAACATTTCTGCATTAGAGGTTGAAAGCATAGGTCGTAATTTGGATGTATTTTTAATATGGAAAAACACAGTCTTACAGATGCTGGAAACATGGTTGTCGAAGGAAAGATTGCTGTCAAACGGCACACCTAGGTTCCTAACTGATGAAGAACAATTAACAGAGCAGCCATCAAGTGTTAGACAGTGTTCTAGATTATTATATGTGGCGTTTTTAGGTCCAATTATTAGCACCTCCGTTTTTTTTCAGAATTTAGCATTAAGAAGTTACTCATCATCCAGTTTTTTATATCGACTATGCATTCTGTTAGATTCTCAATTTGGTGTGTATCACCAGGCTGCACTGAAATCTAGAGCTGAGTATCATCAGCATAGCAGTGAACGCTAACACTATGTCTCCTGATAATATATCTCCCAGAGGTAACATGTATAGGTTGAAAAGTAACGGTCCTAGCACTGAGCCTTGAGGAACTCCATATTTCACTTGTGAGCGATATACTTCCTCATTTACTGCTACAAACTGATGATTTAAACCATGCTAAGGCGCTTCCTCTAATGCCAACATAGTTTTCTAGTCTATCCAAGAGAATGTTGTGATCAATAGTATTGAATGCCGCGCTAAGATCTAATAGCACTAATAACGAGATAAAACCACGATCCGATGATAGAAGCAGGTCATTAGTAACTCTAATGAGAGCAGTCTCAGTACTATGGTACGGTCTAAAACCTGATTGGAAATCCTCGTGAGATACCATTTTTTCTAAAAAGGAATACAGTTGTGAGGATACTACCTTTTCTAGTATCTTTGACAGAAAAGGAGATTAGAGATTGGTCTGTAATTTCCTAAGTCTTTGGGGTCAAGATGTGGTTTCTTAATAAGAGGCTTAACTACTGCCAGTTTGAAGGTTTTGGGAACATATCCTAATGACAATGATGAATTAATAATGTTCAAAATAGGATCTATGACTTCTGGAAGCAAATCTTTTAATAGTTTAGATGGAATAGAGTCTAACATATATGTTGCTGGTTTAGATGATTTAACAAGTTTCTATAAGTCTTCTTCTCCTATAATAGAGAAAGAGTGTAATTTTTCCTCAGGGGATCTATAGCTCACTAACTGATGTGCAACTGTAGCTGACGGCCGCGTAGTTACAATTAAAAAGATGAAAGAAAACAGTTTGTCTCCTTCCTGACCTGGTGTTACGACCCCACGTAGGTCTAGGGGTACAGGGGTATAACATTTAAAAGATAGACATTAAAAACGTGCGTATAGTGTGTAGGACAAAGACAACCGTGCAAACTAATGTACAAGATAATAATTTTTTTATTTGTGTAGGTGATGATTAAATACACGCGGTGCAATGGTGATAGAACAGAAAAAGAAAATGGTATATATACACGTACAATATTTACATTATTTACAGAAACAAAAAAACCACAAGACGAAGGGAACGGGAAGAAGAGACGAGGGCGGTGCTAAAGTAAAGAAAATAACTCAAAACCGTCTCCAGCTATTTAACTTCCCCTTAGACTATCTACCAACACTAATTATTTGAAAATAAAAATGTCTTCAGCGTCCGTGACGCCCTAACTTAACTACGCTCTCTGATCAAAACAAAAGTACATGGGGTGGCATGCGCCCCTAACCTAATGTACTATACAAAGTAGATTCCTACGTGTTGCAATGTAAGTCACGTGACGTTCTTACCTGTCCACTTCTCCCCGGCCTCACAACACACAACGAATGACAACTAACAATATGAGTGGAAAAGGGAACGGGAGAACAATACACAGTAACGAACATCAAACAATGCAATATACAATGACAATCAGTATCCAAAAAAGTAGCGAGCAAACGGCAAAACAAAATGGGGGGGGGCTTGTGGGTGGTCTGGCGGGCTCTTTTATTTGAGGTGGTTTGGAATGATTGAGACTGCGGAATGGGTGACGCCAGCGCTGATGATGATTGATGGGTGACGGAACCAATGACCGGTGACTGAGAGTGTAAAGGGCGGAGAACAGAGAGGGAAGAAAAAATTACACGACAAAACGCGAACACGTAACACCCCACCCATAAGAACAAACATATAACAATATTGTTTGTTAACAATCACAACACCATCCAAAAACAACTAAACACATCTAGAAAGAGCATCTGCCACTACATTGTCTACTCCTTTCTTGTGGCAAATTTCAAGATTATAATTTTGTATGATCAAAGCCCAGCGCATAAGACGCTGATTCTGATTGTACATGCGGACAGGAAAACTAAAGGATTGTGATCTGTGTAGACAGTAACAGGAACAGAACTGGATCCGATGTAAACTTCAAAAATTGTAGTGCTAACAGTAACGCAAGAGCTTTTTCGATGGTGGAATAGTTGAGCTGGTGTTTATTAAATTTCCGAGAAAAATAACATACAGGATGTTCAACGCCACTTTGGTCTTCTTGGAGAAGTACGCACCGCACCTCGGCACTCACATCGACTTCCAGTTTAAAAGGGAACGAGACGTCTGGAGCAGCGAGAACAGGGGTACAGCATAACAACGCTTTGATATTCTCAAATGCCTGCTGGCACTCAGATGACCAAACGAATTGATTGGTTGGACTAAGTAAATTTGTGAGGGAACAGGCCACACTGGAAAAATTCCGACAAAAACTGCGATAGTATCCAGCCATTCCTAAAAATCGGCGTAACTCGCGTCTGGTGGTAGGAACAGGAAACTCGGCTATGGCGGAAACTTTGGCAGCAACGGGGCGAACCTGACCTTGACCAACTTCTTTACCGAGGTAGGTAACTGTTGCTTGACCAAATTCGCATTTGGCTAAATTTAGGGTGAGTGTAGCTTTGACAAGTCGTGTAAAGACAGTGGTTAACAACGAAATGTGTTCTGACCATTCAGACGAGTACACTACCAAATCGTCTAGGTAGGCATTACAATTTGAGACACCTGACAAAACTGTATTCACCAACCTTTGAAATGTAGCTGGTGCATTGCGCAACCCGAAGGCCATAACTTTATATTGCATGAAGTGATCTGGTGTTACAAAGGCAGAAATCTCTGAAGCTCGTGGAGTCAATGGCACCTGCCAGTAACCTTTCAGCAAGTCTAATTTAGTGACAAAACGGGCAGCCCCAAGGTTGTCTTCTTCCATACGGGAAGAGGAAAGCAATCAGGTACCGTAACAGCATTAACCTTTACGATAATCCGTTGCAAAACGAAACGTTCCGTCTGGTTTAGGCACAAGAACACACGGAGAACTCCACGGACTACAACTGTGAGTAGCTAGGTCATTTTCAACAAGGTATTTGACTTCCTTCCTCATAACAGCTCGCTTTACCGGGTTAATGCGGTAAGCGTGTTGTTTGATAGGGGGAGAATTATTGACATTTATATCATGTTGTAACACTGAGGTCTGCGTAGGGGTGTCATTAAATAGAGTGGGAAATTTGTGAATTAACTGTATAATGTCACGTTGCTGTAACTCAGACAAGTGAGAGAGAATTGAAGGCAACTTCCCCAGCATTTCTGAATTGCTTAGCCGGGCGCACTGTTGAGGAGCATTTCGCAACACAAGGCCATCCTCATCAGCAGCAGATACCAGAGCAGGAGATGTAACCTCGCCAACTACAGCGACTGAAGAAACAACAGGTGTAGCTGCCACCTCATCAGCTTTCACTTGTGGAGACTCTCTATGATGATACGCCTTCAACATGTTTATGTGACACACTCGACTGGCGTTTCTTTCAGGAGTACGAATTACATAGTCTGTCTCACTCAATTTCTCTTGCACAACGTAAGGACCAGAAAAGCGGGCAGACAAGGCAGACCCTGGGATGGGCAACAACACAAGAACTCAGTCACCAGCTTGAAAAGAACGCTGACAGCCTTAGAGTCATACCGCCGCTTCATCACGTTTCTGCGCAGCTGTAAGCGACTCTTTTGCCAAATCGCAAGCTTTATGTAACCGTTCTCTAAACCCGACTATCATAATTGAGCACATTAGTCTTAGGGCTTTTCTCAATTTCCATTATGTTTTCTTTTTAACAGTTTGAGTGGTCCTCGAACCGTATGACCGAAAAACAAGCTCAGCAGGACTGAACCAGAGTGACTCTGCACCGCTTTCACGGACTGCAAACAATACCAATGGGACACCTTCATCCCAATCCTATTCGTGTCTGCACAGTACTTTTTAACATGGACTTCAGAGTTTGGTGAAACCGCTCAAGTGCGCCTTGACTCTCCGGATGATACGCACTTGATATTCGATGGGTGATGGAAAGTGATTTTAAAACCTGATTAAATATCTTAGACATAAAATTGGTTCCTTGATCAGTCTGTACAATTTTTCGGTAAACCAAATGTAGCAAAAAACTTTATCAAGGCTTTGATAATCACAGGAGCAGTAATTTTATGGCGTGGAATTGCCTCTGGGAATCTTGTAGCAGTGCACATGATTGTTAACAGAAACTGATTCCCTGACTTTGTTTTAGGAAGCGGGCCGACACAGTCAATAATAACATGTTCAAAGGGTTCTCCGAGACCTGGAATAGGAGAAAGCGGAGCCGGAGGAACGACCTGATTCGGTTTCCCCACGCTCTGACAAGTGTGGCAAGTTCGCAAAATTCCACGACATCCTTCTTTAATCCTGGCCAAAAAAATGTCTAAGAAGTCTATCATATGTTTTCGTGATACCAAGGTGCCCTGACAACACATGATCGCGTGCGCTAAACACAAGACATGCTGACGATAAGCAGAAGGAATAACAATCTGATACACGATATTCCAGTCAGCGTCAGTTTCAGTATTGGAGTACCATTTGCGCATTAACAAGCCGTCCTCCACAAAATAAGCAACCTTTTCCTTGCTATCCTTTGAGAGACAGCAGATTGGAAACATTTAGCCAAAGATCCGCCTCCTTTTCTGCGCAGCGATAATTTGTGACCGAGACACAGGTACATTTAGAAAATCACCGTCTAATTTCAAACTTATTGTCTCTGCTTGTCGTTTTCCAAAAGTAACATTCTCTACTTTTTCCACATTTTCAGCAAGCATAGGAGCTAAAAATGATTCTGACAAGTCAACAGAATCGATCATCTTCCGTGACTGGGCGCGCGTCAAAACGCATGCGGGGAAGACATCAGGGTAACTCTTATACAACTCATCCGGGCCAGAAACACTACAAGGATGATCAACAACCTCTAAAGCTGGCATTACTTTACCACCCGCTAAATCATTGCCAAGAATGAACGAAACTCCCTTAATAGGAAGAGAAGGGCGAACAGCGACCGACACAAACCCAGTAACTAGCTCACATTGCAAGTGTATTTGGTGTAAGGGTGCCTTTACGAACCCCATTTCAATTCCTTTGCACTAAAATACTGACCCACAGAATGACTGATCCGACAAAGGTAACGCACTTTCGACCAAAAACGAGTACGCGGCTCCCGTATCTCTGAGCATCTGAATTTCCCGTTGATCTTCGGGTTTTCCAGAAAATGAAATTAACCCCTTACACAAGAACGGCTTATAGCTAGGGTCAGCACAATACTCAACAGGCGACACGTTACTAAAACCAGGACAGAATTTACAAACCCCACACTTTTAGGCGGTGGTTGTTGTTGCTTGCGCTTTAATGTCACACAATCTGCTATTACATGCCCTTGTTTATGGCAGTAAAAACATTCCCTCGTCTCTCTAGATTGCAGAGACACCGGCTTCACACGGAAGGCTGGGACTGAACAGCAGGATTTTTATCTGACCGCACGGAAGTATACACGCTCTTGTGCGTAAGTTATCAAACTCATCCGCAAACACTGCTGCTTGCGACAACGAAACTACTTTCTGTTCGCTCAGGTATACAACGACACGCTCGGGCAAACAATCTTTAAATTCCTCCAACAACATTAATTCTCTTAACGAATTAAAGTCTGCTACCTTACTCTATTACACCACTTATCAAAGAGAATGCCTTTCTCGCGTGCAAACTCAACAAAAGTCTGACTGTTCTGTTTTTTATGATTTCTAAATCGCTGTCTGTATGCTTCAGGTACAAGCTCGTAAGCACGGAGAATGGCTGATTTAACTGTCTCATATTGTAGACTCTCCTCTAAGGACAACGTTGAACAAACCTCCTGTGCCTTGCCAACCAATTTGCACTGGAGAAGAAGGGACCAAACATCTTTCGGCCAACAAAATGAGGATGCGATACGTTCGAAAGCGCTGAAATACGTATCAACCTCAGTCTCCCTAAACGGAGGCACTAACGAAATATGCTTGCTTACGTCAAACATGGGTGAGGATGGATCAACAACTGGAGCAGAAACAGAATACTGCACAGTAACTCTAGCAGAACTCTTAGAGTCCAACTCGAGCTGTCGCAGCTTCACCTCTTTCTCAGCCTCGATCTCAAGCCTGCGGATTTCGAGCCTCAGGTCCAACTCAGCCTGACGCGCCTGAGCCCTTTCCTGTGCCTCATACTGTAAACGGGCCAAGCGGACTTTCAATCGTCCATCCTCCTTGGACCCAGCAGAAGTAGGAGAAAACGGGTAAAAGGCGGCAAGACAGCCTTGGCCTCGGCGTCCGCCTCAACCTCGGCGTCTGTCTCGCTCTGCCCTTCCTCCAAGGAACAGGCACTAGGCGGTTGCGCGTCAGCACCAAGCGACCGGTCTCTACAACATCGACGCCAGGCATCACAAAAATCCTCAACTCCGTCAATTTGTCGAATATCATTCTTTTGATATTTTTCTTAAGAGCTTGTCTTACCACAGGAATTTTATAATAGTCTGCAATTTTTATTAAATCATCTTTTCTACAACTGTCTAATTGTTTAATGGATGGGTTAGTAATAAATACTTCCAAATCAAATGAGGCCATGCTTACTGCCAGTACCAAACACACACAGAGAGCGCAAACACTCACACTACACACTACCGCTTCCAGACCTATACGAAAGGTATCACTTTGCCACAACACAACCTGCACGCACAGCTTCTTAATGTCTTGGGATGGGTTTTAAAGATCCCGGATTTGAGCCCCCAAAATGTTACGACCCACGTGGGTCTAGGGGTACAGGGTATAACATTTAAAAGATAGACATCAAAAACGTGCGATAGTGTGTGGGACAAAGACAACCGTGCAAACTAATGTACAAGATAATAATTTTTTTATTTGTGTAGGTGATGATTAAATACACGCGGTGCAATGGTGATAGAACAGAAAAAGAAATGGTATATATACACGTACAATATTTACATTATTTACAGAAACAAAAACCACAAGACGAAGAAGGAACGGGAAGAAGAGACGAGGGCGGTGCTAAAGTAAAGAAAATAACTCAAAACCGCTCTCAGCTATTTAACTTCCCCCCTAGACTATCTACCAACACTAATTATTTGAAAATAAAAATGTCTTCAGCGTCCGTGACGCCCTAACTTAACTACGCTCTCTGATCAAAACAAAAGTACATGGGGTGGCACGCGCCCCTAACCTAATGTACTATACAAAGTAGATTCCTACTAAGTCACGTGACGTTCTTACCTGTCCACTTCTCCCCGGCCTCACAACACACAACGAATGACAACTAACAATATGAGTGGAAAAGGGAACGGGAGAACAATACACAGTAACGAACATCAAACAATGCAATATACAATGACAATCAGTATTCCGAAAAAAGTAGCGAGCAAACGGCAAAACAAAATGGGGGGGGGCTTGTGGGTGGTCTGGCGGGCTCTTTTAT
Organism: Puntigrus tetrazona; assembly: GCF_018831695.1. Taxonomy (NCBI): domain Eukaryota; kingdom Metazoa; phylum Chordata; class Actinopteri; order Cypriniformes; family Cyprinidae; genus Puntigrus; species Puntigrus tetrazona. The sequence goes on from NW_025048242.1 coordinate 40,541, forward strand.
TTGAGGTGGTTTGGAATGATTGGAGACTGCGGAATGGGTGACGTCAGCGCTGATGATGATTGATGGGTGACGGGAACCAATGACCGGTGACTGAGAGTGTAAAGGGCGGAGAACAGAGAAAGGGAAGAAAAAACACACGACAAAACGCGAACACGTAACACCTGGGCACTAGTTGGTCAAGTTGGAACTCTAAGACTATATGCCATATTTCTAGATAGAAGAGCGGCACCACCCCAGGAGGGATGAAGACCATCTCTTTTCAACAGGTCCATCCAGAAACTGGGCACCACTTCGACATCCAGCCATTGAGACCCAGCAGTCTGCTGTAAATCTCATCACCCCGGTAGGCAAGGAGGGGACCAGAGCATATTACATTGTCCGACATCGTACTAGCAAATTCACACACAAAATGTTCTTTACTTTTTTTGCATTTCTTATGTAAATTATTTTTTCATTTCTTATGTTTATGTTTTATTTTTTCTTTTCAAAAATATTCTTTACTTTTTTTGTAATTATTATTTTTATTTCTTATGTTAATGTCTCTAAAAAAGCCACCAATTTGTGACTGGTTATTACAAAAACATTTTTATTATTATTATTTTTTTTTTTACATTCTTTACGTTTTTTTGGATTTTTTTATTTATGTTAATTTCACTAAAACGCCACAGATTTGTGACTGATTATTGCAAAAATATTCTTTACTTTTTTCAATTATTAATTCTTTTATTTCGTATGTTAATGTCACTAAAAAGCCACAAACTTGTGACTAGTTAATTTTTTTAAATATTATACATAAATATGCTTTCCTTTTAAAAATAGTATTATATATTATTTTTTCATTTCTTAATGTCACTAAAAAGCCACAAATTTGTGACTAATTATTATAAAAATATTGTTTACTTTTTTTGTAATTATTATTTTTTTTTCATTTCATATGTTAATGTCACTAAAACTTTGTGACTGATTATTTCAAAACTATTCTTTACTTTGTTTGTACTACTACTACTACTACTACTACTATTTTCTCTGGAAGAAAATAAATAAATAAATGAATGAATAAACATCATCACCCTATCTCTAAAGGAGTGCCCAGCCACCCTACGGAGGAAACGAATTTCGCCGCTTGTATCAGGATCTCATTCTTTCGGTCATGACCCAAAGATCATGACCATAGCTGAGAAGTAACATTGAATATCAACCGGTAAATGACAGACCAGTACAGCGACCGCAGACACTGCAGAAGCTGCACCTGTCGATCTCTCGTTCCATCCTCCCCTAACTCCTCCACCTGAGGCAGGAGCTCCCACCAACCTGACTGAGAACCATTGCTTCCAGGCTTAGAGGTGTTGATTCTCATCCCAGCCGCTTCACACTCAGCTGCAAACCGCCCCAGCGCACACTGTAGGTCTTGGCAAAAAGCAGAGACGCTATCCTGTGGTCGCCAAAACAGACCCTCTCCAGCCCCAGCTGCGCCTAGAAATCCTATCCATAAAAATAATGAACAGGACCGGTGACAAAGGCAGCCCTGTCCCGAATCCAACATGCACTGGGAACAAGTCTGACTTAATGCCGGCATCAATGCCTGCTCTGATCATACAGGGACCGGACAGCCCATAACAATGGGCCTCTTAACCCGTATTCCCAGAGCACCCCCCAAAGGACACCACAAGGAACCCGGTGGAATGCCTTCTCCAAATACACAAATCGCATGTGGACTGGTTGGGCAAACTCCCAGGAACCCTCCAGTATCCTGAAGAGGGTATAGAGCTGGTCCAGTCTTCCACGTCCAGGACAAAACCCGCATTGAAGCTGAGGTTCCACTATCGGACTGATTCTCCTCTCTAGTACCCTGGCATAGACTTTCCCAGGGAGGCTGAGGAGTGTGATCTCCCAATAGTTGAGATCACCCTCCGGTCCCCTTCTTAAAAAGAGGAACCACCACCCCGGTCTGCCAGTCCAGAGGCGTGTCAGCCAAGACAGCCCCACAACATCCAGAGACCTGAGGTAGTCTGGGCGGATCTCGTCAAGCTTCTCAACAACCTCAGTGACCTCAGCCAGGTGATGGTCGAGTGCCCACCCCTGGGAGGATTGAGGAGATCCTCAAAGTATTCCTTCCACCGCCCGACAAATTCCCCAGTCGTGGTTGCAGGTAGAGACCTGCGCGGACAGATTTTTCAGTCCCGCTCCGCAAGGTTCTGTCCCGCTCCCGCAACAATATAGATTTTTTTTTCGCTCCAGCCCGCAATATTCAAGTTTTGTCCTCGCTCCTGCCCGCATGTAAACATTAAAACTGTGTACACATGACGCTTCAGACCTGAAGTTCCAGAATTGTGGCTGCTGTATAAGTAGTATTTTGCTGCATTTGTCGCAGCTCGCAAAGGAAGGTGCTTTCCATACCGTCACATACTATAGAAAAACATTTCCAAATATCGGATTTCCTTTTGTTTGGCTTTGTAGTTCTGTGTGTTCCTTTCTTTAATAATGAACTAATATATGTAGCACTAACGCGCTCCACCTGTGTCATGCTCTTCAGACATTTTGCCTCGGTGTGGGTCTATGGTCTTTGTTCCTGCATAAGAACCACGTGAGAATTTACGTTATTTTGAGTTGTTCTTGTTGCTTTTGTGCAGCAGATAAATAATATTTTATTTCTTTTAACAATTTAATTTTAAGATATTTCCATTTCGCGGGAGTCCGCAAATAATTTTATTCTCCCGCAACCCGCACACACGAGGACCTTACCGCCGCACCAGCGTTCACATATCAAATTTGCGTCCTCGCGCACTGGGTTGCGTCGGGTCTCGCGAGACCGCGGTACTCCCGCGGGATTGCAGGTCTCTATTAGCAGGTTCCACACCAGCGCCGTATCGCGTGTTGGCAGGCACTGATTCCCTTTTTGAGGCGCCGGACGGTTTGCCAGAACCTCTTTGAGGCCGTCCGATGAGTCCTTGTTCATGGCCTTCCCGAACTCCTCCCAGACCTGGGACCAGAACCACCCGGCAGTGGTCTGCAGCCCACCACGGTGCCTGTCAGCTGCCTCAGGAGTCCCACGAGCCAACCAGGCCTGATAGGACTCTTCTTCAGCTTGACGGCATCCCTTTCTTCCGTGGGGTTGCCGCCACGACATGCACCGGAGACTTTACGGCCACAGCTCCGGACGGGCTGCATTGACCAAAGAGGCAGAGAACATAGTCCACTCGGACTCAACGCCTCCAGACTCCTCTGGATCCGGTCAAAGTTCTGCGGAGCGAGAGTTGAAGATCTCTGACGGGGTCTCTGCCAACGCCACGGTGCGTTTGGGCCTGCGGGCAAATCTGTCTGGCCTCCTCCCAATCCAACTCACCATCAGGTGGTGATCAGTTGACAGCTATGCCCCTCTCTTCACCCATACGTGTCCAACATATGCGGCCCTAGATCAGATGATACAACCACAAAGTCAATCATCGACTCCAGCCTCTAGGGTGTCCTGATGCCACTTGTTGCTGGTGGACACCCTTATGCTTGAACATGGTGTTTGTTGGTGGACAGACCATGATTAGCACAGAATTCCAACAACAGAACACCACTCTGGTTTAGATCGGGGCCTGCCTCCCAATCACGTGAGCGTTAGAAGTCCCCAGCAGGGACGATAGAGTCCCAGTTGGATCGCTTTCCAGCACTCCCTCCCAAGGACTCCAAGAAGGCCAGGTACTCTACACTGCCATTCGGCCCGTAGGCACAAATGACAGTGAGAGTCCTTCCCCGACCCAAAGTCGCAGGGGAGGCGACCCTCTCGTCCACCGGGATAAACTCAACACATGGTGGCTAAGCTGGGGGATTCCTCGCAAGCCCCACACCTGTGTGCCTGCCTCTCACGAGAGTTGTTCCAGGCCCTAAGCTGCACGTGGAGGTGGAGCCCAACTATCTCTAGCCGTTACCTCTCAACCTCCTGCAAGAACTCAGGCCCTTTCTCCCCCCAGAGACGTAACATTCCATGTCCCTAAAACCAGATTCTGTGTCCAGGGGTTGGTGGGCCCACGGGAGGATGGCCCCATCGCTGCTGTTTCGGGCTGTGCCCGCCACCAGGCGCCATTGCATGCCGGCCTCTAGCCCCAAGCCTGGCTCTGCACTCAGGCGACGCAACGCTATTTTGTTGTTCATATGTGGGTGGGGTGGACCGCTCTCAGTCTGGCTGAAGTCACCTAGGACCTGTTGCCTTGGGATACCCTCACCAGGAGCATATATGTTCTGGACAACCTAGATCCTAGGGTCATTCAGGCACTCAAACCCCTCCACCACGCGGTGCAAATTATGATCCCGAGGGAGGATAATTACTTTTTTTGTAATAATTATCTATTTTCTTATGTTAATGTTACTAAAAAGCCACAAATTTGTAGACTGATTATTACAAAAATATTTTTTCTTCAAAAGTATTTTTACTTTTTTTTAATTTCTTATGTTGTTTTATTTTTTTCTTTCTCAAACTTTTCTTTACTTTTTTTAATAATTTTTTTCATTTCTTATGTTAGTCACTAAAAAAGCCACCAATTTAGGACTGATTATTACATAATTTTTTTTCAAAAGTATTTTTACTTTTTTTCATTTCTTATGTTGTTTTTTCTTTAAAAAATTTTCTTTACTTTTTGTAATTATTTATTATATCATTTCTTATGTTGTTTTTCTTTTTCTTTTTTAAATTTTTTCTTTACTTTTTTATAATTATTTATTTTATCTTATCTTATCTTGTTTTATTTTTTCTTTTCAAACTTTTTCTTTAACTTTTTTGTAATTATTCTTCTTTTTTTCATTTCTTATGTTAATGTCACTAAAAGCCACCAATTTCATGACTGATTATTAAGTAAAATATTCTTTTTTATTATTATTATTTTCTTTTCAAAAATATGCTTTACTTTTTTTCATTTCTTCATTTCTATGTTAGTCACTAAAGCGCCAATAAAGTTAGGACTGATTATTACAAAAATATATATATTTTTTTCAAAAGCATTTTTACTTTTTTTCATTTATGTTATTGTTTTTTTTTTCTTTAAAAATTTTCTTTACTTTTTGTAATTATTTTGTTTACATTTCTTATATTAGTCACCAAAAGCCACCAATTTGTGACTGATTATTACAAAAATATTTTTTTTTTTCAAAAGTATTTTTACTTTTTTCATTTTCTTATTATGTTTTTATTATTTTTTACTTTTTTAAATTATTTATTTTATCATTTCTTATGTTGTTTTATTTTTTTTTCTTTTTAAATTTTTCTTTTTACTTTATTATAATTATTTATTCTATCAT
>NW_025048243.1:0-57408 GCF_018831695.1 Puntigrus tetrazona
AGTCACTAAAAGCCACCAATTTGTGACTGATTATTACAAAAATTTTTTTCAAAAGTATTTTTACTTTTTTCTTTTCTTCTCTTCTGTTGTTTTATTTCTTTAAAAATTTTCTTTACTTTTTGGTACTGATTTATTTTATCATTTCTATGTTGTTTTATTTTTTTCTTTTAAATTTTTTGTCTTTACTTTTTTATAATTATTTATTTTATCATTTATCTTGTTTTATTTTTTTGCTTTTCAAAACTTTTCTTTTACTTTTTTAACAATTAGCATTTTTTTTTTTCATTTCTTAGCAAGTTAATGTCACTTAAATCCACCAATTTGGTGTAGACTGACATTACAAAATATTCTTTTTTATTATTATTTATATTATTTTCTTTTCAAAAATATGCTTTACTTTTTTGTCATTTTTTTCATTTCTTATGTTAGTCACTAAAACGCCACAAATTTGTGACTGATTATTACAAAATATATATTTTTTTTTCAAAAGTATTTTTACTTTTTCATTTCTTCTTATGTTGTTTTTTTTTTCTTTTCAAAACTTTTTCTTTACTTTTTTTTGTAATTATTTATTTTATCATTTCTTATGTTGTTTTATTTTTTTTCTTTTCAAAGTTTTTCTTTACTTTTTTGTATAATTATTTATTTTATCATTTCTTATCTTGTTTTATTTTTTTGACCTTTCAAAACTTTTCTTTACTTTTTGTAATTATTATTCTTTTTTTCATTTTCTTATGTTAATGTCACTAAAAAGCCACCAATTTGTGACTGATTATTACAAAATATTCTTTTTTTATTATTATTATTATTATTTTTTTTCAAAAATATGCTTTACTTTTTTTTCTCATTTCTTTGTTAGTTACTAAAAACGCCACAAATTTGTGACTGATTATTACAAAATTTTTTTTTTCAAAACATTTTTACTTTTTTTCATTTCTTATGTTGTTGTTTTTTTTTTTTAAAAAATGTATTTACTTTTTGTAATTATTTTGTTTTCATTTCTTATGTTAGTCACTAAAACGCCACAAATTTGTGACTGATTATTACAATTTTTTTTTTTTTTTCAAAAGTATTTTTACTTTTTTTTTCATTTCTTATGTTGTTTTTTTTTTCTTTAAAAATTTTCTTTACTTTTTTAAATTATTTATTTTATCATTTCTTATGTTGTTTTATTTTTTTCTTTTCAAAACTTTTCTTTACTTTTTTTTAAATTATTTATTTTATCATTTCTTATGTTGTTTTATTTTTTTCTTTTCAAAACTTTTCTTTATTTTTTTGTAATTATTTTTTCTTCATTTCTTATGTTAATATCACTAAAAATACACCAATTTGTGACTGATTATTACAAAATATAATTTTTTATTATTTTCTTTTAAAAAAATATTCTTTAATTTTTTTGTCATTTTTTTTTTTTTATTTCTTATGTGGTGTATGTTTTTTCTTTTCAAAATATTTTTACTTTTTTAAAAATTATTTTCATTTCTTGTGTTAATGTCACTAAAACGCCACAAATTTGTGACTGATTATTACAAAAATGTTTTTTTTTTTCAAAAGTGTTTTTTACTTTTTTTTCCATTTCTTATGTTGTTTTATTTTTTTAATTTTCAGAATTTTTACTTACTTTTTTGTAATTATTTTTTTTTCATTTCTTATGTTAATGTCACTAAAAAGCCACCAATTTGTGACTGATTATTACAAAAATATTCTTTTTTTATTATTATTATTTTCTTTTCAAAAATATGCTTACTACTTTTTTGTCATTTTTTTTTTCTCTTTCTTATGTTAGTTACTAAAACGCCAAATTTGTGACTGATTATTATTTTTTTTTTTTTTTCAAAAGTATTTTTACTTTTTTTCATTTCTTATGTTGTTTTTTTTTTTTTTTTAAAACTTATTTACTTTTTTTGTAATTATTTTGTTTTCATTTCTTATGTTAGTCACTAAAAAGCCACCAATTTGTGACTGATTATTACAATTTTATTTTTTTATTATTATTATTATTTTCTTTTCAAAAATATGCTTTACTTTTTTTTCTGTCTTTTTTTCATTTCTTATGTTAGTCACTAAAACGCCACAAATTTGTGACTGATTATTACAATTTTTTTTTTTTTTTTTTTTTCAAAAGTATTTTTACTTTTTTTTCATTTCTTATGTTGTTTTTTTTTTTTTAAAAATTTTCTTTACTTTTTTTTAAATTATTTATTTTATCATTTCTTATGTTGTTTTATTTTTTTCTTTTCAAAACTTTTTCTTTACTTTTTTGTAATTATTTTTCTTCAATTTATGTTAATATCACTAAAAAGCCACCAATTTGTGACTGATTATTACAAAAATATTCTTTTTTTTTTTTATTATTATTTTCTTCAAAAATATGCTTTATTTTTTTTTTCATTTTTTTTTCATTTCTTATGTTAGTCACTAAAACGCCACAAATTTGTGATTATTATTACAAAAATATATATATATTTTTTTTTTCAAAAGTATTTTTACTTTTTTCATTTCTTATGTTGTTTTATTTTTTTTTCTTTTTCAAACTTTTTCTTTGCTTTTTTGTAATTATTTATTTTATTTTTCTTATCTTGTTTTATTTTTTTTTTTTTTTCAAAACTTTCTCTACTTTTTTTGTAATTATTCATTTTTTCATTTCTTATGTTAATGTCACTAAAAAGCCACCAAGTAGTGACTTACTTTACTTTCTAGAATAGTATTTTTAAAATGTTATTTTCTTTTTTTTACATTAATGTTACTTAAGAAGCATCAATGTTACATTTATGATTTACCTTTCATTAAGAATTTGTGAAGCACTAAGTAACTATGTTTCCATGCACTTTTTCTATGTTTTAGTTTCTACAGACAGCAGCACTCTGAAATATTACATTCTTTTCATTCTTTGTATTTTGCTGTCTGCCTGTGCTCTGATGTGCATGAAAACAGTCTTCGCTTTTACCTAGACCTCCAGAGTATCATCCAGCGGTGCTCTTCCAGCTGCTGGAGCGTCAGCCGGTGAGCTGGATTACGGCTCAAACTATGGAAAATAAGGTCATGGTACGCTGGGAAGAGTTCAGAGAGAGCATGGTTAGTATCCTCACATCAAACGTAACAGTAAACGTCATCTGAACAGGAAAACTGAGTGCTCACCAGTGGATAAGGTGGGATCCATCTTGAGGTAGCCATGCTGAATGGCATCAAAGCTTTCAAATGGCAGATATCTGTGCATGATCTCAAAGAGCAGAACTGCCAGTGCCCAGACGCCTGCTTCTGCGGCGTGGAAAACAGAGTGCATGAGGACCTCAGGAGGGGTGTATGCCTCTGATCCTGTTCAAAAAAAGACACACGGTTTCAGTGCTTCTGTACGCTTCACCATCAACAACACAACGTCACGTGATCATCAGCAGGACTCACCTTGGTATTCACTGCTGTTAAATCCTCGCCATGGATCAGACGAGCGCAGCGAAGTCAATGAGATTGAGCTCCAGACTGTGGAGAGTTACCAGGATGTTCCTTTTGAGCGGATATCACCGTGATAAACTCCATGCTTATGGCAGTGTTTGACGGCATCAAGCACTTGATACATGAACAAGCGTGCTTGTGCTTCACTGATGGGGCCGTTGAACAAGATGTAATCCTCCAAGGTCCTGCAGGGTTCAGGGTAATCCATAATGAGAGTGAAGCTGCTCTCATTCTCCACCCACTGGTGTAGCCGAATGATGTTGGGGCACAAGGGAGCTTCTCCCAGCCGGAGCATCAGAGCCACTTCAGCAAGCACCGGTTTGGAGTGACCAGGCTGAGGAGAGACAAACACAAGATCTGTTGTTAGTTTGCCGTCTTCTGTTCCAGCTGCATGTCAGCTACAGGTTATAAAACACACTTATTCTGCAGGTTTAGCCAACTTACAATGTCAAGATAGCGGTCCGCTTTGCGCTTGGGAATACACTTCAGAGCGACCTCACTTTTGTCGCTGAATAAATGTGTTCCTCATAGACCTTGCCGAAGTTCCCGAAGGCGATCAAATGTCCCACTTCAAACAAAGACACAGTGGATCCTGAAAAGCACACAGAAACAGAAGATGGACTGTAAGTTCCTTTGATTGTCAACAGCAGAGTTGAAGTTAAAAGTTGATGTAATTTCCCAACAACAAAATGATGGCCAGTGAAAATGTTGAGTGGCTAGTAAATTTGGAAAAGTCTATAGCATCAATAAAGAGAAAATAAGACAGAGCAGAAATGACATGTTGCCAAGCGGTAATGGCTCACCTTGGGGCAAATCGATTTCTGGATCAGGAGACACTGTGTCCGGTGTCTTTTCTGACTTGATCGACGGTGACACTGAACCGGACCCGAACCAGACACTGGAGAGAGCAGAACTGCATCATGGGCCTCAATCTCGGGACATCTTCTTCCTCCTCAGGAGAGGACTGGAGGTCTGCAGAGACCTGGTCCTGCTCCTCCGGCAGAACGAGCTGGGATTGCTCGAGATGCGGCTCTGCTTTAGGAGGCTGGACTCTGTCCTGGTCACAGCAGGGGAAGAGCTGCTTCACAGCCTTACATGCTCTCCGGAAGAAGGCACGGACAGCTTTTCTCTTCCTTCCTTTCTTAGCTTTTTCTGAAACACATGAAGAGCAAACCATTAGAAACATCCTGACCACAGATTACTGTGAACTACTAATTAAACATGGAAACAGCACAACAAATGTCATTGTCAAATTATTAAGTCTTATTAAGTCTACTGTGTACATTTAATACATTACTATTGCATACTGTTTTATAATGTACTACAGTACGGAGATGCAGATAATTGGCACTTTTGCAATAAGTTGTATAAATAACAGAAAATGGTGTCAATAGAATCCATTGCTATTTGCTCTTAGTGTAAACTGAATCAATAGCTAAGAAAATATGCTATTTTCACTGCAAAATAACCTCTATTGCTATTTACACTTAGTGGAAACAGATGCTGCCAATTAATTATTGACAGACAGAAATAACAATAAGTAAAGTAACAATGGCTCACTGTGACTCGGATTCAGAGCAGATGAATCTGGAACAGGCGTTTCCTCGATGATCCTGGAGGAACACGGCACATACAGCGGCAGCTCCAGATCGGCGCACACCTGCCCCGGCAGACACAGCAGCTCAGGAACAGCAGGATCCACGGCAGCTGACGGACCTGGGACAGGCGTCCCTCATGATCGTCTCAGATGAGCGTCCGTCTGAGCTGAGAGACTCTCCACTCGGTCCGCCCGCTGGAAGAACCGCCGCTTCACAGCTTTGCACAGCTTCCTGAAGACGACTCGCTTTCTCCTTCTTCCCTTTGATAGCTGTGCCTGGAATGAAGAAGAGAAAACAGAAAAATATTAGAAACAAACATCTCTAACCACAGATCAGAAACAGATTACTTTTCGACACATTTCTGACAGTGAACTGATTCAAGCTGAAAATAGTACAGCTCTAATAATGAGACATAGAAAAATCTGCAGTTAAGGTAAAGGCCGGTTTTACCTCTTATCGTGACGTCTTAGTTGTGTTCAGAGTCTACTAACAGCGAATCTTTTAAGTTTAACTGCTTCAAGAACTAGTAAGAAATGTCATGTAGCTTTCCACCTGCTAAACTATTTTATGAATAAATTTGCATTGCTAACAAAAAGTTTCTGTTCGAGTTTGCTCTGTTTACCCTATTGTTTTTAATATTTATTGGCTCTATGAATTCTGGGGTTTCGTTATTAAACTGTTATAGATAGCCCATAGTATGACAAAAATATCTCTCTGAGCTGTTTGGCTCCTCTGGACGAGCGAGCATACAAGTTCATATTTTGCTGGAAAGCAAAGTCAAAAACTGAGCCAAAGACTGAGCTCAGACCGAGAAAGTAAAATAACACTACTTACTGCTGTTGATGTCCATCTCAGCTGCTGGGCTGTTCTCCATCGAATCGCTTAAATCGACACTTTTTGAAACTCGAAGGTTTCGAAGCCCAGGCGGCTCGAGCGAGAGGCTTGCCCTCAGTTGTAGACATTTGTGAACAGTGTGAATATTCTGAAAAGACTGTCTGTAAATCGTGAATCTGAATAGTTTAAGTGAGTGGAATCAGTCGCTGCTTCTAACCGCTCACTCAACTAGATACGCGTCTGCCGTTAGAAGCGCGAGCGGGTCTTCTATAGCGTCTGCGTTGTGACGTCACATTGGAAGCTCACGTGCTTTTTTTTTTTTTTTTTTTTCGCCTTTCCACTCTGCCTTATATGGAAGCCCGTTTCCGCCACTGAATAAAAAAAGAAAAAAGTTATTGCGACTTTTTTATCTCACAATTCACTTTTTTTCTCAGAATTGCGAGATATAAAGTCAGAATTCTGCCTTTTTTTCTCTTTATTTGCGACACTTTCTTTCTGGCAAAGCGCCATGAGATGTGACTCTTACAGGACACGAGGATCCTTACTTTTTTATCATAAACAGAGCTTTTATCATAAACAGAGCACACCACAATTACACTCTTTAAAAAAAATTAAACCATTATGTAAAGGTAAATGTATTTTGGTATGGGTTTTAATGTTAAGTGCACAAGATTAGATGTTTCAGGAGGGCAAATTTAAAATCTGATGTGTCTAGAAAATACTTAAATGTGTAAAAACATGACATGATTGATGTTTGAAGGGAACAAAACCCATTTAACACAAAGCAGGATAGAATTATGTTTAATTAAAAGGGAAATGGGAAATACAGGTTTTTTTAGGAATAAGTGATCATTCTGAAATTTCAATCAATCATTTTTATTTATATAGCGCTTTTAACAACACAGGTTGCATCAAAACACAGTACAGTATAAAGCAGAAGAATACAATGACAGGGATGTATAATGACGAGAGTGAACAATTTCTTATTAAATGCAGAGACGGTCTCTGTAATCAATTCGACGATAATCCCTAGAAGTTAAGTGTCCCCAACAACGCAAGCCAGAGGAACCATAAACCCCATTGTTACGGCCAAACATATAAAAGAGTCACAACACCCGATATGAATTTAAGACACCTCCATTTATTGAATAATTCTCAAAATAATAAAAAAAACAATTCACATGACTTATAAACGAAACATGAAGGATAACAAATCGCGGGTAGGAAAACTAAGGAAGCAAGCCCCTGACTACCCCTGTTCTCGGATTGCAGCTCTTACCTGTCTGCCGACAAACAAAACCAGAACGGGTGAGTCTTCCGGACAACTACTTCCCTCCCTCAGCTCTTACTAACTCAACAAAACGTGAACTAATAAGATAAACTACCCGCTACTGATAAGGTAATCAAAAAGAAACCACATAAAAACGAAATTTGTTAAACAAAACAAAATACCAGCCTCAAAAGAGGCAATAAGGAGACGCCACCAGAACCGTGGGAAACGTAGAACAAAGAAAGAGAGAGAGAGAGAGAGAGAAAAAGAGAGAAAGAGAGAGAGAGAGAGAGAGAGAGAGAGAGAGAATTTTTTGAATTTAACCAAACATTTATTTCACAACTTTTCCACTGTTAAGACAATTCTAATACAATTAATGACTCACAGTAAAAATTTACATTTACATTCATCACTGTAACAGACAAGAGAAAATTAAGAATCCATCTACAACAGAGCAAGTTGCATCATTGTAGCACCACTGAGCCGAAAAAAAAAAACATTACGTCTTTCATCATATTATAAAATTTAAAATCAACCCACACTCTTGCTTTTATCCGATTTTTAAAAATAGATACAACTTCACATCCTTCTGAACCTTCTATTTTGTTCCTCCTGCTTAAATACACTGCCATTTTTGCTTCACCCACAATGAAATTTAAAAGTTGACATTTTATCTTGTTTTTCGCTGAATATCGATATCCAAAAATAAAACTCTGCACAGTAAAAATTTCATCTAATTTACTAAGCAACAGTGTAAGAAAATCAAATAAATAACACAATCTTGTACACTCCATAAAGCAATGAAAAATAGTTTCTTTTTCTCCACAAAAAGGACACTGGTTACAGACATTTGGATTAATAACATGCACAAAAGAATTGACAGCAACTGCGCCGTACAAAATTCTCCACTGGAGGTCCCCCACCTTTTTTTCCAAAGGAGGTTTATAAAAACTCTCCACAGGTTTTATACTCTGATCCAAACCTAGTTTGTTTCTCCAAACAGTGTCAGCTCTTCCATTTAAAGACTTCAAATTTAAAATTTTAACACAGCTTTTGTATAGTTTTTTACTATCAGCTTCATTAATAGTTAACTCCTCCAAATTTTTTAACAAATCCCCATCTGCACCTTTAAGATCAGGAGTAATAAAAACTTCTGGAAAAGGATCATTGTTATTTGGAACCACCTTTCCTTCATCATAACTTATAAGAACAGATTTTTCTTCTACAGTAATCTTCTGTTTTAAGAGATCCAGTAATTTCCCTACTAATCTTGTTGATTTAACTCCAATGCAAGAAGCAAGTGAGTTATTTAACTCAGGACCTCCAGCAGCTATAATGTCAGAAAATTTAACTTTTCTTGCTCTACAGAATGCATTTTCGAAACCCCAAGTAGTTTCACTTAAAACATCAAACCTAGCTCCAAACACAATAGGCTCTTCCAATAACCAATATAAAGACAAACCAAAAGCCCCTCTTCTTTTCTTAAAAAAACCCCTTTATAAAATGGGGTCAGTCCACTCAGCTGAATTTTACTGGAGTCCATTAAGAACAAAGTAGAATCCAGTCCCAGTCCTCCGGCTTGACTCAAAATAAATTTTGCAACATTTCTCCACACAAGATCTTCTGGTCCAGTTAAAAATCTTTGAATAAATTGTAAACGAAAAGTTGCTCCTCTGCTGGCCAGATGTACAAGCCCTTGACCCCCTTCCTCCTTAGGGAGATACAGTACACTCTGGGGTACCCAGTGAAACTTAGTCCAAAAAAAGTCCACAATAAGAGCCTGTAGTTTTGCAAGAAGTCCACTTGGGGGTTCTGTACATGCCAAGCGATGCCAGAATGTTGAAGCAACCAAATTATTGATGATTATAATGCGTCCTCTAAATGACATTTTAGGCCACAGCCATTTCCACTTTTCCAGTCGTCCTTTTTTTTTTCTAAAACACCCTCCCAGTTTTTTGCAATGTCGAATCTTCTCCAAGGTATACACCTAAATACTTAAAGCCATTTTTCTTCCATTCAAGTCCAGCAGGTAGATTAGGGAGACATTTAGCCTCCCACTTTCCACATATAACAGCTTCACTCTTATTCCAGTTTACCTTAGCTGAAGACAGCTTTCCAAAGTCATCAATTATTATTCTTAAATTATCTACTTCTTCTTGCTTATTCACAAAAACAATAACATCATCAGCATAAGCCGACAGCTTAATTTTAAAATCACATTGTGGTATACTCCAGCCATCAATCTTTGCCCTTATTCTCACTAACAATGGTTCAATTGCTAAAGCATACAACATGCCTGACAAAGCAAATCCTTGCCTTATGCCCCTTGTGATCTTAAAAGGAGCACTCAGGCCACCATTAATTTTAAGTACACTCTCAATGTTTCCATACAACACCCCAATTATTTTAATAAAACTCGGGCTGAAACCAAACTCTCTTAGCGTCTGCCAGAGGTAGTTATGCTCAACCCGGTCAAAAGCTTTTTCTGGTCCAAGGAAATGAGACCAACATTTAAACCCAATGATCTAGAGATATCAAAAATGTCTCTGATTAAATAAATGTTATCAAAAATAGATCTGTTAGGTACACAGTATGTCTGGTCCACATGGATGACCCAACCAATCGCCTCTTTTAATCTAATTGCTAAGGCTTTAGACAAAATTTTAAAATCAGAGCATAGGAGTGAAACAGGTCGCCAGTTCTTTATATTTCTGAGGTCCCCTTTCTTTGGTAAAAGGGTGATGACCGCTCTTCTACAGCTCATAGGCAGCAACCCTCTGGTCAAACTGTCATTGAGCATTTCTAGCAGATCATCTCTTAACACAGCCCAGAGTGACTTATAAAACTCGACTGGGATACCATCAATCCCCGGAGCTTTCCCACACTCCATACTCTTTAGGGCATCATACAACTCACCTTTCGTAAAGGTTTTTCCAGTTCAGCATTTGTCCCTTCTGGAACCTTAGGTAGACCCTCATAAAAGCAACTGGCTATCTCTTCCACCTCCGTGTATTCACTCCTGAACAGCTCTGAATAAAAAGCCACTTCTCTTTTCCTAATCTCCTTAGGCTCTGTGATTTCTGTGCCAGATTCTGATAATAAAGAATGCATAATTCTATTTAAGCCATTCTTTTTTTCAAGGCCAAAGAAAAACTTGGTTGGACCATCCATTTGTGCTGCACTTTGAAATCTTGATCGTACCAGAGCACCCTGTGCCCTAATACCCAACAAATCATCTAAAGCTTTCTTTTTATTTTTGAGAACTTTAATACGTTCTCTATCTCTTACCAATTCCAAAGAATTTGATGACTTCCTATTCCTAAAATTTTCCCAAAAAGATTTAAAAACCTCACAAAACAATTTGTCTTGCAGTAGACCAATATTAAAATGCCAATATGCACTTCTTGATTTAACATTGTTAATAAAAATATTACAGCTAACCAAACAATGATCAGAAAAACCTACAGGTGAGATTACACAACACTTAATGGTATTAAAATGGTGTTTAAAACAATACCACCTGTCCAGTCTAGCCATTGTTACATGATATTCTCTCACTTGTGTCCACGTATACTGGGACAGCGCCTTACTTTCCTTAAACACTCTTCTAAAACAAACGCCAACAATACTACCTAAGTGTATTGAAAGGATAGAAAAGATAGAGAAAACTCACTCGACTCGCAGCCAAACGCTCTCCTCCACACACATCCAACTCCGCCCACTCTGCTCCCAGCATGCACTCAGAGAGAGAGAGAGAGAGAGAGAGAGAGAGAGAGAGAGAGAGAAAGAGAGAGAGAAAGAGAGAGAGAGACCGCCATTTTCGCCTGACGGCCTTTATATCCGGAATCCTCAATGACGTCACCACTCATGGAACAGAATTCCCCCAACACCACCTATGGGCTCAATCATATTAAAGTCACAGATACACGTAACACCCTCACCCTTAAGTGAATAAATTGTAGAAATAAGTGAGCTTACCTTTTCCTTTTGTTTTATGTAAAACAGGAAAAAGTTACAATTTATTCCAATTAGACACGAGATAAAGCATCAGCAACAACATTATCTTTACCACGAATGTGCCGAATGTCTAATTCGAACGTCTGTAGAAACAAACTCCAACGCATCAAACGTTGGTTAGCGTTTTTCATTCGATTCAAAAAGACTAAGGGGTTATGATCCGTGTAGACAATCAACGGATACGAAACAGAGCCTACATAAACATCAAAATGCTTAAGAGCAAGGACGAGCAAGCGTCTCCTGCTCAATGGTGGAATAATGTCGCTGATGTTTATTGAATTTTCGCGAAAAATAGCAAACAGGGTGCTCAATATCACTGTGAGGCCTCGATGAACAGACACGAACCATAAAAGGGGGAATCGCGCTAAAACCAGGTCGTAAAACCACGCATCCTCCGCACCCCGGACCATAAAGGCAATCGAGATGGTCAGCAGAGCGATGCAGAGCGCCGCAAAGTCTACCAAACATTCTTAAGGGACTGTCGCTGCAGTGAGCTCGGCCAATCCGAGAGTACCCACGTCAAGATTGGGATGATTGAAACTGCAACATCTGGTCGACAGCCCGATAACCCGTTCGCCGTGTGCACTGACCTGGGACCAGTTCTACCAAGCCACCAAGTCAAAAGGTGATGAGACTCCCGCCGTGAATCAACGTGTGTTCAGGACAGCATCACACTTTTAACCCCCCACAGGGAGGCTTGCTGTGTCCCAAGACACATTCCTCAAAAGTGCGCCTTTTCCCTTTCGCTACAACAAAGGAACTGCCAGGACACACGTCAAACTACTAAATGAACAATCTAAATGCCTTCCTTTCAAACAAATATAGGTTCATTTGTAAATAACTGTTTAATAAAAGTTTTGGGGATGTATGTAGGAACCACTATATAATCTTCAAATAATCCGCTAACAGATAGCGTTCCATAAGCGCTAGATAATGCATGTTTGGTGTCAAGTTGAAGCTGATGATGTTTCCAATATCGTGGTGAATGAATAGGTATGTTTGTTAAAATGCACAACAGTGTATTCTATTTATAAACTTTCGATAAGAAACAGAAGTGCAGAATGTCAGTTCTAACTGGGATAAAGTATGCACAAAACCGAGTCGAAAGCAGGCGTGGACACGCCCCTACGACCTCGGGATTGGACAACTGCCCAGGGCACGGCCCAAAACTTGCACCTCAAAACGCAGGAACAGAGCTCCCTCATCGAGTTGAGAAGAACTTCTTCGGAACCACCGGGAGTCGCAGGGGAATTCGGGTCGCTGCAGGAATTGCCACGGAAACGGAGAAACTTCAGAACTTGGAGAAGTTAGAAGACTCTGAACAAGAACGACCCGATACCCTCGACTCCGGTCCGCTCCGTCACCTCACTCCACGGACACTCACTGCCCTTTCCATAACCAACCCGGTTCATCCAAAGCGAACCACCAAGCTAGAGAGACTCCATTCAAACGGCCCGGGAAAGCCCGATCGCGTCATCCCACGGACGAGCCTGACCAATCAGCAAGCCGGGATTTCCCCAGACAAGCCGTGTGGTAAAACTACCTTTTCATCTCTTGACTGAATCGGCGCAGACACATATAAGCAAAGCTAAACCCTAACTTTGCTTTGTTGGTGCTCTTAGTGCGATCTCAGAACTAGCTAACAGACTTTGGACAGACAATTATCCATTTTCCTTCCAACCCATGAATGTGTGTGTGAATGTATGTGCATGTGTGTGTGTGTGTATGTTTAGTCTTCTCAGCGTAGTCTTGTCAACTAGTAGGTACTGTTTAATACATTTTGTTTCATTATTACGAATTCTCGTTAGTGTTTTATGTGACTGGAAAGTTAAACTCATGCCCAGATCCGTTGCTACCTGCTCGAGGTAAAGCGAAGATCAGATAAACGAGTAAAGTCCAATTGATTTATTTTGCTGATCACAGAGTAAATTCATATTGGTAACATACATTTAAATTGCCCTAAAACACTGGACGTATTAGGTGATTTAGGTATATTTGAATTACATACTAACGTGAATCTTTTAAGATTAAATTCCCAAAACTTGAATTAAGAGCGAATTCAAATGATAATTCATAATTATCAGAATTAATTAATTAATAATAGGTGAAAACCCTACATCACCCTGATCTCGTTGGAGAAGTACAGCCCCCGCACCCGTGTCACTTGCATCAACGGCAAGCAATAACTGAGACGAAAAATCAGGGGCAGATAAAATAGGAAAGTTAACCAGGAGGGCTTTGATTTTCTCAAAACTCTCCTGACACGCTTCAGACCATTTAAATGGAACTTTCGGGCTGAGGAGGTCGGTTAGAGGTGAAGCTACAACAGAAAAATTCTTACAGAAATTTCTGTAATATCCCACCATACCCAAAAATCGTCGAAGCTCACGGCGTGTATTTATTGGGCACCGAAAAACGAGTGATAGCCTCCACCTTAGACTCAACCGGACGAACTTGACCACCGCCAACAATCTTTCCTAAATAAGTTACCGTGGCGCGACCAAATTCGCATTTCGCTAGATTGACCGTAAGATTCGCACGAGAGACAAACGATTAAACAACGTGTCAAGCTGCTGTATGTGTTCTGACCAAGACTCGCTATAGACCACTAGGTCATCCAAATAAGCCTCCTCATTATGCATGCCTTCGATGACACGGTTCACCAACCTCTGAAAGGTTGCCGGTGCATTTCGTAAACCAAAGCCATGACCGTATAGTTAAGGAAATGGTCAGGTGTTACGAAACGCAGAGATCTCTTTTGCGCTCAGTCAAGGCACCTGCCAATACCCTTTAAGCAAGTCGATCTTAATCACGAACACAGCGTTTCCGACACGATCCACGCAGTCTTCCATGCGAGGCAAAGGATAACTGTCTGGTTTTGTAACTGCATTAACGCGTCTAAAATCAGTGCAAAAACGAAATGAGCCGTCAGATTTTTTTACTAGCAAACAAGGTGAGCTCCATGAACTAAAGCTCGGCTATGTCGTTTTCTATCATGAAGGTCACCTCTTTTTTCAGCTGCAATTGTTTTTCAGGACTTACTCAAATGCGTGCTGTTTAATAGGCAATGAATCGCCAACATCAATATCATGTTCCATCAACGAAGTACGAGAAGGGATGTCAGAAAACAAGTTATTATAAGTCTGAATGACATTAGTCACGTCAGCGCATTCAGCAGCAGTCAGATGGGAAAGAAACGTGTCAAGATTTCGGATCACCTCAGAATTTTTCAACCTTCCCACCACCAGCTCAGCAGAGGGAAAGTCAATATCATCCTCAATTATGATCGAGACACAGGTGCTATTAGTATTAGAAGATAATGGACAGGTCAAAATTTCAGCACTAGACAGCATCTCATCAACAGGTGAATCAGCACTGAGCAGCGCCTGTTCTTTGATCACCGAAGAATCTGTGGGTGAAACCGTTAACGCAAAAGACTTCTGTCCAAACAGATCTGGCTTTCGCTCAAAATAAGGTTTTAGCATATTAATGTGACACAAACGAGTCTTTCTCTTTCGATCGGATGTCGATATTACGTAGTTAAGTTCACTCACCTTCTCTTTTACCTGATAAGGACCGAAGTAACGGGCCTGCAGTGCAGATCCTGATACTGGTAACAGCACTAGCACCCTATCACCAGGAGAAAAACTACGAAGTTTAGCACTACGATCGAAACGTTTTTTCATTCGCTGTTGTGACATCTTCAAATTCTCTTTAGCCAACTCACATACACGGTGCAGTTTTAAACGGAACTCTGAAACGTAGTCAAGGACATTGTTTAGACTCGAGTCATTAGACCAGTGATCTTTGATCAGCTTCAGTGGACCACGAACAGTGTGTCCAAACACCAGCTCGTTAGGACTGAAGCCCAAAGACTCCTGTACTACCTCCCTTACTGCAAACATAACCATAGGCACTCCCTCATCCCAGTCTTTCTGAAACTCTAGACAGAACGCACAAAGCATTGATTTTAAAGTCTGGTGGAACCGTTCGAGTGCTCCTTGGCTTTCTGGATGGTAACAACTAGAAGTGCAGTGTTGAATATGCAACTGATCCAGAACTTGTTTAAACACACGAGACATAAAATTCGTACCTTGATCTGATTGAATAGTACGAGGAAGGCCAAACAGGGAGAAGAACTTAAGAAGCGAGCAGTAATTTTCCGTAAAGGTATTACCTCTGGAAAACGTGTAGATGCACACATTATTGTCAGTAAATACTGGTTACCGGACTTCGTACGAGGCAAGGGACCGACACAGTCGATCAGCACTCTCGCAAATGGTTCACCAATAGCTGGAATTGGATACAGCGGAGCAGGTGGAATGGTTTGGTTCGGTTTTCCAATCTTCTGACACACATGGCAACTTCGGCAGTAACTTGCTACATTTTTTTTTAAACCAGGCCAGAAAAAATGTCGGAGCACACGATCATACGTTTTATTTACTCCCAAATGACTGGCAAATGGACCGTCATGTGCAAGTCTCAGGATTTCAAAACGATATGAGGAAGGAACTACTACCTGCTTAACACTCTGCCATTCATCATCAGCAGCAGCAGTATTTGAAGGTCTCCACTTCCTCATCAGCACACCATCTTCAACAAAGTATCCTTGCGATACACTCTCAAGTTGCTCAACAGGAACAACAGCTTCAAAGAGGGGTGACATTTCCTTGTCTTTCCTCTGCTCAAAAATAAGCTGCTCGCGTGACAGAGATAATTTAACAAGCCCCAAAGAAGGTTCGTCTAGCTTCTTGACGGTGATGTCCAAACCAACAGAATTTGAACACTTCACTTTCCCCAGATCTGAACTCGTGAGAAACATATCACTCAGATCGAATTTACACCCGCCTTCTGACTTCCCATGGCTTTTCTCTTTAATCTCTGTTACATAGCGCGAGTAACAGCGCAAGACGAAGGAAATACCTCGGGATATTTCCGAGCTAATGCATCAGGAGTAATGCAGGAAAAGGAACACTGGTTACCTCAGGGCTAGCACCACCTATAGGCTCAATCATATTAAAGTCACAGATACACGTAACACCCATCCATACAGAATGAAAAAAAAAAAAACCATGGGAGAAACCAGACTCAGTTGGGGCCCGTTCTCCTCTAACCGGACGCCCAGCACTTAACTTCCAGTTCAATTTTAAACGCAGCTGTGTCAGATAGCGTAAATGACTTTCTTTTTTTGTTTGTTTGTTTGTGTGTGTGTGTGTGTGTGTGTGTGTGTGTGTGTGTGTGTGTGTGCATCAGGATCTGGTCATCGGTCCACGGTGCGCATCTAGGTGTTCTGGTCTCTGATGAACATAATCTCTGGGTGCTGATCCACCATCTAGTCTGGATACAAACTGTGAAACAGATTAAGAAAGAAACAGGACTAATATTAGCGTAGAAGCCATTCTTTCTATGATGTCACAAGTACATTGTGTTTTAGGAGTAGTGTTCCCGGTTCCAGCGGTTCTAAGTAATGCAGCCTAAAAATCCTTTAACAGATTTGAATAATAAAAAGTGTGTTGGTGTGTTATGTGTAGGCTAGGTTAAAAAGATGTGTCTTTAATCTAGATTTAAACTGGCAGAGTGTGTCTGCTTCCCGAACCGAGTTAGGGAGACTGTTCCAGAGTTTAGGTGCTAGATAGGAAAAGGATCTGGCGCCCGCAGTCGATTTTGATATTCTATTATCAAATGGCCAGAGTTTTGAGAATGCAGCGGTCGTGCAGGACTATAATGTGATAAGAGCTCACTCAAGTATTGAGGAGCTAAACCATTCAGGGCTTTATAGGTAATTAATAAGATTTTAAAATCTATCCGATGTTTGATAGGAGCCAGTGCAGTGTTGACAGAACCGGGCTAATATGATCATACTTCCTAGTTCTAGTAACGACTCTAGCTGCTGCGTTTTGGACCAGCTGAAGTTTATCAAGTGTGCAGAACAACCACCCAATAAAACATTACAATAATCTAACCTTGACGTCATAAACGCATGAATTAACATTTCTGCATTAGAGGTTGAAAGCATAGGTCGTAATTTGGATGTATTTTTAATATGGAAAAACACAGTCTTACAGATGCTGGAAACATGGTTGTCGAAGGAAAGATTGCTGTCAAACGGCACACCTAGGTTCCTAACTGATGAAGAACAATTAACAGAGCAGCCATCAAGTGTTAGACAGTGTTCTAGATTATTATATGTGGCGTTTTTAGGTCCAATTATTAGCACCTCCGTTTTTTCAGAATTTAGCATTAAGAAGTTACTCATCATCCAGTTTTTTATATCGACTATGCATTCTGTTAGATTCTCAATTTGGTGTGTATCACCAGGCTGCACTGAAATCTAGAGCTGAGTATCATCAGCATAGCAGTGAACGCTAACACTATGTCTCCTGATAATATATCTCCCAGAGGTAACATGTATAGGTTGAAAAGTAACGGTCCTAGCACTGAGCCTTGAGGAACTCCATATTTCACTTGTGAGCGATATACTTCCTCATTTACTGCTACAAACTGATGATTTAAACCATGCTAAGGCGCTTCCTCTAATGCCAACATAGTTTTCTAGTCTATCCAAGAGAATGTTGTGATCAATAGTATTGAATGCTGCGCTAAGATCTAATAGCACTAATAACGAGATAAAACCACGATCCGATGATAGAAGCAGGTCATTAGTAACTCTAATGAGAGCAGTCTCAGTACTATGGTACGGTCTAAAACCTGATTGGAAATCCTCGCAGATACCATTTTTTTCTAAAAAGGAATACAGTTGTGAGGATACTACCTTTTCTAGTATCTTTGACAGAAAAGGAGATTAGAGATTGGTCTGTAATTTCCTAAGTCTTTGGGGTCAAGATGTGGTTTCTTAATAAGAGGCTTAACTACTGCCAGTTTGAAGGTTTTGGGAACATATCCTAATGACAATGATGAATTAATAATGTTCAAAATAGGATCTATGACTTCTGGAAGCAAATCTTTTAATAGTTTAGATGGAATAGAGTCTAACATATATGTTGCTGGTTTAGATGATTTAACAAGTTTCTATAAGTCTTCTTCTCCTATAATAGAGAAAGAGTGTAATTTTTCCTCAGGGATCTATAGCTCACTAACTGATGTGCAACTGTAGCTGACGGCTGCGTAGTTACAATTAAAAAGATGAAAGAAAACAGTTTGTCTCCTTCCTGACCTGGTGTTACGACCCCACGTAGGTCTAGGGGTACAGGGGTATAACATTTAAAAGATAGACATTAAAAACGTCATGCGTATAGTGTGTAGGACAAAGACAACCGTGCAAACTAATGTACAAGATAATAATTTTTTTATTTGTGTAGGTGATGATTAAATACACGCGGTGCAATGGTGATAGAACAGAAAAAGAAAATGGTATATATACACGTACAATATTTACATTATTTACAGAAACAAAAAAACACAAGACGCAGAGGAACGGGAAGAAGAGACGAGGGCGGTGCTAAAGTAAAGAAAATAACTCAAAACCGTCTCCAGCTATTTAACTTCCCCTAGACTATCTACCAACACTAATTATTTGAAAATAAAAATGTCTTCAGCGTCCGTGGACGCCCTAACTTAACTACGCTCTCTGATCAAAACAAAAGTACATGGGGTGGCACGCGCCTCAACCTAATGTACTATACAAAGTAGATTCCTACTGCAAGTCACGTGACGTTCTTACCTGTCCACTTCTCCCCGGCCTCACAACACACAACGAATGACAACTAACAATATGAGTGGAAAAGGAACGGAGAACAATACACAGTAACGAACATCAAACAATGCAATATACAATGACAATCAGTATTCGAAAAAAGTAGCGAGCAAACGGCAAAACAAAATGGGGGGGGGCTTGTGGGTGGTCTGGCGGGCTCTTTTATTTGAGGTGGTTTGGAATGATTGGAGACTGCGGAATGGGTGACGTCAGCGCTGATGATGATTGATGGGTGACGGGAACCAATGACCGGTGACTGAGAGTGTAAAGGGCGGAGAACAGAGAGAGGGAAGAAAAAACACACGACAAAACGCGAACACGTAACACCCCCACCCATAAGAACAAACATATAACAATATTGTTTGTTAACAATCACAACACCATCCAAAAACAACTAAACACATCTAGAAAGAGCATCTGCCACTACATTGTCTACTCCTTTCTTGTGGCAAATTTCAAGATTATAATTTTGTATGATCAAAGCCCAGCGCATAAGACGCTGATTCTGATTGTACATGCGGGACAGGAAAACTAAAGGATTGTGATCTGTGTAGACAGTAACAGGAACAGAACTGGATCCGATGTAAACTTCGAAAAATTGTAGTGCTAACAGTAACGCAAGAGCTTCTTTTTCGATGGTGGAATAGTTGAGCTGGTGTTTATTAAATTTCCGAGAAAAATAACATACAGGATGTTCAACGCCACTTTGGTCTTCTTGGAGAAGTACGGCACCGGCACCTACGGCACTCGCATCGACTTCCAGTTTAAAAGGGAACGAGACGTCTGGAGCAGCGAGAACAGGGGTACAGCATAACAACGCTTTGATATTCTCAAATGCCTGCTGGCACTCAGATGACCAAACGAATTGATTGGTTGGACTAAGTAAATTTGTGAGGGAACAGGCCACACTGGAAAAATTCCGACAAAAACTGCGATAGTATCCAGCCATGCCTAAAAATCGGCGTAACTCGCGTCTGGTGGTAGGAACAGGAAACTCGGCTATGGCGGAAACTTTGGCAGCAACGGGGCGAACCTGACCTTGACCAACTTCTTTACCGAGGTAGGTAACTGTTGCTTGACCAAATTCGCATTTGGCTAAATTTAGGGTGAGTGTAGCTTTGGCAAGTCGTGTAAAGACAGTGGTTAACAACGAAATGTGTTCTGACCATTCAGACGAGTACACTACCAAATCGTCTAGGTAGGCATTACAATTTGAGACACCTGACAAAACTGTATTCACCAACCTTTGAAATGTAGCTGGTGCATTGCGCAACCCGAAGGCCATAACTTTATATTGCATGAAGTGATCTGGTGTTACAAAGGCAGAAATCTCTGAAGCTCGTGGAGTCAATGGCACCTGCCAGTAACCTTTCAGCCCCAATTTAGTGACAAACGGGCAGCCCCAAGGTGTCCACGCAATCTTCCATACGGGGAAGAGGAAAGCAATCAGGTACCGTAACAGCATTAACCTTACGATAATCCGTGCAAAAACGAAACGTTCCGTCTGGTTTAGGCACAAGAACACACGGAGAACTCCACGGACTACAACTGTGAGTAGCTAGGTCATTTTCAACAAGGTATTTGACTTCCTTCCTCATAACAGCTCGCTTTACCGGGTTAATGCGGTAAGCGTGTTGTTTGATAGGGGGAGAATTATTGACATTTATATCATGTTGTAACACTGAGGTCTGCGTAGGGGTGTCATTAAATAGAGTGGGAAATTTGTGAATTAACTGTATAATGTCACGTTGCTGTAACTCAGACAAGTGAGAGAGAATTGAAGGCAACTTCCCCAGCATTTCTGAATTGCTTAGCCGGGCGCACTGTTGAGGAGCATTTCGCAACACAAGGCCATCCTCATCAGCAGCAGATACCAGAGCAGGAGATGTAACCTCGCCAACTACAGCGACTGAAGAAACAACAGGTGTAGCTGCCACCTCATCAGCTTTCACTTGTGGAGACTCTCTATGATGATACGCCTTCAACATGTTTATGTGACACACTCTCGACTGGCGTTTCCTTTCAGGAGTACGAATTACATAGTCTGTCTCACTCAATTTCTCTTGCACAACGTAAGGACCAGAAAAGCGGGCAGACAAGGCAGACCCTGGGATGGGCAACAACACAAGAACTCAGTCACCAGCTTGAAAAGAACGCGGGACAGCCTTAGAGTCATACCGTCGCTTCATCACGTTCTGCGCAGCTGTAAGCGACTCTTTTGCCAAATCGCAAGCTTTATGTAACCGTTCTCTAAACCGACTATCATAATTGAGCACATTAGTCTTAGGGCTTTTCTCAATTTCCATTATGTTTTCTTTTAACAGTTTGAGTGGTCCTCGAACCGTATGACCGAAAACAAGCTCAGCAGGACTGAACCAGAGTGACTCCTGCACCGTTTCACGGACTGCAAACAATACCAATGGGACACCTTCATCCCAATCCCTATTCGTGTCTGCACAGTACTTTTTTAACATGGACTTCAGAGTTTGGTGAAACCGTTCAAGTGCGCCTTGACTCTCCGGATGATACGCACTTGATATTCGATGGGTGATGGAAAGTGATTTTAAAACCTGATTAAATATCTTAGACATAAAATTGGTTCCTTGATCAGTCTGTACAATTTTTCGGTAAACCAAATGTAGCAAAAACTTTTATCAAGGCTTTGATAATCACAGGAGCAGTAATTTTGCGAAGTGGAATTGCCTCTGGGAATCTTGTAGCAGTGCACATGATTGTTAACAGAAACTGATTCCCTGACTTTGTTTTAGGAAGCGGGCCGACACAGTCAATAATAACATGTTCAAAGGGTTCTCCGAGACCTGGAATAGGAGAAAGCGGGCCGGAGGAACGACCTGATTCGGTTTCCCACGCGCTCTGACAAGTGTGGCAAGTTCGGCAAAATTCCACGACATCCTTCTTTAATCCTGGCCAAAAAATGTCTAAGAAGTCTATCATATGTTTTCGTGATACCAAGGTGCCCTGACAACACATGATCGTGCGCGCTAAACACAAGACATGCTGACGATAAGCAGAAGGAATAACAATCTGATACACGATATTCCAGTCAGCGTCAGTTTCAGTATTGGAGTACCATTTGCGCATTAACAAGCCGTCCTCCACAAAATAAGCAACCTTTTCCTTGCTATCCTTTGGAGAGACAGCAGATTGGAAACATTTCGCCAAAGATCCGTCCTTTTTCTGCGCAGCGATAATTTGTGACCGAGACACAGGTACATTTAGAAAATCACCGTCTAATTTCAAACTTATTGTCTCTGCTTGTCGTTTTCCAAAAGTAACATTCTCTACTTTTTCACATTTTCAGCAAGCATAGGAGCTAAAAATGATTCTGACAAGTCAACAGAATCGATCATCTTCCGTGACTGGGCGCGCGTCAAAAGCATGCGGGGAAGACATCAGGGTAACTCTTATACAACTCATCCGGGCCAGAAACACTACAAGGATGATCAACAACCTCTAAAGCTGGCATTACTTTACCACCCGCTAAATCATTGCCAAGAATGAACGAAACTCCCTTAATAGGAAGAGAAGGGCGAACAGCGACCGACACAAACCCAGTAACTAGCTCACATTGCAAGTGTATTTGGTGTAAGGGTGCCTTTACGAACCCCATTTCAATTCCTTGCACTAAAATACTCGACCCACAGAATGACTGATCCGACAAAGGTAACGCACTTTCGACCAAAAACGAGTACGCGGCTCCCGTATCTCTGAGCATCTGAATTTCCCGTTGATCTTCGGGTTTTCCAGAAAATGAAATTAACCCCTTACACAAGAACGGCTTATAGCTAGGGTCAGCACAATACTCAACAGGCGACACGTTACTAAAACCAGGGACAGAATTTACAAACCCCACACTTTTAGGCGGTGGTTGTTGTTGCTTGCGCTTTAATGTCACACAATCTGCTATTACATGCCCTTGTTTATGGCAGTAAAAACATTCCCTCGTCTCTAGATTGCAGAGACACCGGCTTCACACGGGAAGGCTGGGACTGAACAGCAGGATTTTTATCTGACCGCACGGAAGTATACACGCTCTTGTGCGTAAGCACAAACTCATCCGCAAACACTGCTGCTTGCGACAACGAAACTACTTTCTGTTCGTTCAGGTATACAACGACACGTTCGGGCAAACAATCTTTAAATTCCTCCAACAACATTAATTCTCTTAACGAATTAAAGTCTGCTACCTTACTCGTTACACCACTTATCAAAGAGAATGCCTTTCTCGCGCAAAACTCAACAAAAGTCTGACTGTTCTGTTTTTATGATTTCTAAATCGCTGTCTGTATGCTTCAGGTACAAGCTCGTAAGCACGGAGAATGGCTGATTTAACTGTCTCATATTGTAGACTCTCCTCTAAGGACAACGTTGAACAAACCTCCTGTGCCTTGCCAACCAATTTGCACTGGAGAAGAAGGGACCAAACATCTTTCGGCCAACAAAATGAGGATGCGATACGTTCGAAAGCGCTGAAATACGTATCAACCTCAGTCTCCCTAAACGGAGGCACTAACGAAATATGCTTGCTTACGTCAAACATGGGTGAGGATGGATCAACAACTGGAGCAGAAACAGAATACTGCACAGTAACTCTAGCAGAACTCTTAGAGTCCAACTCGAGCTGTCGCAGCTTCACCTCTTTCTCAGCCTCGATCTCAAGCCTGCGGATTTCGAGCCTCAGGTCCAACTCAGCCTGACGCGCCTGAGCCCTTTCCTGTGCCTCATACTGTAAACGGGCCAAGCGGACTTTCAATCGTCCATCCTCCTTGGACCCAGCAGAAGTAGGAGAAAACGGGTAAAAAGGCGGCAAGACAGCCTTGGCCTCGGCGTCCGCCTCAACCTCGGCGTCTGTCTCGCTCTGCCCTTCCTCCAAGGAACAGGCACTAGGCGGTTGCGCGTCAGCACCAAGCGACCCGGTCTCTACAACATCGACGCCAGGCATCACAAAAATCCTCAACTCCGTCAATTTGTCGAATATCATTCTTTTGATATTTTTCTTAAGAGCTTGTCTTACCACAGGAATTTTATAATAGTCTGCAATTTTTATTAAATCATCTTTTCTACAACTGTCGAATTGTTTAATGGATGGGTTAGTAATAAATACTTCCAAATCAAATGAGGCCATGCTTACTGCCAGTACCAAACACACACAGAGAGCGCAACACTACACTACACACTACCGCTTCCAGACCTATACGAAAGGTATCACTTTGCCACAACACAACCTGCACGCACAGCTTCTTAATGTCTTGGGATGGGTTTTAAAGATCCCGGACGAGCCCCAAAATGTTACGACCCCAATGTAGGTCTAGGGGTACAGGGGTATAACATTTAAAAGATAGACATCAAAAACGTGCGTATAGTGTGTGGGACAAAGACAACCGTGCAAACTAATGTACAAGATAATAATTTTTTTATTTGTGTAGGTGATGATTAAATACACGCGGTGCAATGGTGATAGAACAGAAAAAGAAAATGGTATATATACACGTACAATATTTACATTATTTACAGAAACAAAAAACCACAAGACGAAGGGAACGGGAAGAAGAGACGAGGGCGGTGCTAAAGTAAAGAAAATAACTCAAAACCGTCTCCAGCTATTTAACTTCCCCCCTAGACTATCTACCAACACTAATTATTTGAAAATAAAAATGTCTTCAGCGTCCGTGACGCCCTAACTTAACTACGCTCTCTGATCAAAACAAAAGTACATGGGGTGGCACGCGCCCCTAACCTAATGTACTATACAAAGTAGATTCCTACTAAGTCACGTGACGTTCTTACCTGTCCACTTCTCCCCGGCCTCACAACACACAACGAATGACAACTAACAATATGAGTGGAAAAGGGAACGGGAGAACAATACACAGTAACGAACATCAAACAATGCAATATACAATGACAATCAGTATTCCGAAAAAAGTAGCGAGCAAACGGCAAAACAAAATGGGGGGGGGCTTGTGGGTGGTCTGGCGGGCTCTTTTATTTGAGGTGGTTTGGAATGATTGGAGACTGCGGAATGGGTGACGTCAGCGCTGATGATGATTGATGGGTGACGGGAACCAATGACCGGTGACTGAGAGTGTAAAGGGCGGAGAACAGAGAGAGGGAAGAAAAAACACACGACAAAACGCGAACACGTAACACCTGGGCACTAGTTGGTCAAGTTGGAACTCTAAGACTATATGCCATATTTCTAGATAGAAGAGCGGCACCACCCCAGGAGGGATGAAGACCATCTCTTTTCAACAGGTCCATCCAGAAACTGGGCACCACTTCGACATCCAGCCATTGAGACCCAGCAGTCTGCTGTAAATCTCATCACCCCGGTAGGCAAGGAGGGGACCAGAGCATATTACATTGTCCGACATCGTACTAGCAAATTCACACACAAAATGTTCTTTACTTTTTTTGCATTTCTTATGTAAATTATTTTTTCATTTCTTATGTTTATGTTTTATTTTTTTCTTTTCAAAAATATTCTTTACTTTTTTTTGTAATTATTATTTTTATTTCTTATGTTAATGTCTCTAAAAAGCCACCAATTTGTGACTGGTTATTACAAAAACATTTTTATTATTATTATTATTTTTTTATATTCTTTACGTTTTTTTGGATTTTTTTATTTATGTTAATTTCACTAAAACGCCACAGATTTGTGACTGATTATTGCAAAAATATTCTTTACTTTTTTCAATTATTAATTCTTTTTATTTCGTATGTTAATGTCACTAAAAAGCCACAAACTTGTGACTAGTTAATTTTTTTAAATATTATACATAAATATGCTTTCCTTTTTAAAAATAGTATTATATATTATTTTTTTTCATTTCTTAATGTCACTAAAAAGCCACAAATTTGTGACTAATTATTATAAAAATATTGTTTACTTTTTTTGTAATTATTATTTTTTTTTTCATTTCATATGTTAATGTCACTAAAACTTTGTGACTGATTATTTCAAAACTATTCTTTACTTTGTTTGTACTACTACTACTACTACTACTACTATTTTTTTCTGGAAGAAAATAAATAAATAAATGAATGAATAAACATCATCACCCTATCTCTAAAGGAGTGCCCAGCCACCCTACGGAGGAAACGAATTTCGGCCGCTTGTATCAGGGATCTCATTCTTTCGGTCATGACCCAAAGATCATGACCATAGCTGAGAGTAACATTGAATATCAACCGGTAAATGACAGACCAGTACAGCGACCGCATTACTGCAGAAGCTGCACCTGTCGATCTCTCGTTCCATCCTCCCCTAACTCCTCCACCTGAGGCAGGAGCTCCCCACCAACCTGACTGAGAACCATTGCTTCAGGCTTAGAGGTGTTGATTCTCATCCCAGCCGCTTCACACTCAGCTGCAAACCGCCCCAGCGCACACTGTAGGTCTTGGCAAAAAGCAGAGACGCTATCCTGTGGTCGCCAAAACAGACCCTCTCCAGCCCCCAGCTGCGCCTAGAAATCCTATCCATAAAAATAATGAACAGGACCGGTGACAAAGGCAGCCCTGTCCGAATCCAACATGCACTGGGAACAAGTCTGACTTAATGCCGGCATCAATGCCTGCTCTGATCATACAGGGACCGGACAGCCCTTAACAATGGGCCTCTTAACCCGTATTCCCAGAGCACCCCCCAAAGGACACCACAAGGAACCCGGTGGAATGCCTTCTCCAAATACACAAATCGCATGTGGACTGGTTGGGCAAACTCCCAGGAACCTCCAGTATCCTGAAGAGGGTATAGAGCTGGTCCAGTCTTCCACGTCCAGGACAAAACCCGCATTGAAGCTGAGGTTCCACTATCGGACGGATTCTCCTCTCTAGTACCCTGGCATAGACTTTCCCAGGGAGGCTGAGGAGTGTGATCTCCCAATAGTTGGAGATCACCCTCCGGTCCCCCTTCTTAAAAAGAGGAACCACCACCCCGGTCTGCCAGTCCAGAGGCGTGTCAGCCAAGACAGCCCCACAACATCCAGAGACCTGAGGTAGTCTGGGCGGATCTCGTCAAGCTTCTCAACAACCTCAGTGACCTCAGCCAGGGTGATGGTCGAGTGCCCCCCCTGGGAGGATTGAGGAGATCCTCAAAGTATTCCTTCCACCGCCCGACAAATTCCCCAGTCGTGGTTAGCAGGTAGAGACCTGCGCGGGACAGATTTTTCAGTCCCGCTCCCGCAAGGTTCTGTCCCGCTCCCGCAACAATATAGATTTTTTTTTTCGCTCCAGCCCGCAATATTCAAGTTTTGTCCCGCTCCTGCCCGCATGTAAACATTAAAACTGTGTACACATGACGCTTCAGACCTGAAGTTCCAGAATTGTGGCTGCTGTATGCGAGTATTTTGCTGCATTTGTCGCAGCTCGCAAAGGGAAGGTGCTTTCCATACCGTCACATACTATAGAAAAACATTTCCAAATATCGGATTTCCCTTTGTTTGGCTTTGTAGTTCTGTATGTTCCTTTCTTTAATAATGAACTAATATATGTAGCACTAAGCGCTCCACCTGTGTCATGCTCTTCAGACATTTTGCCTCGGTGTGGGTCTATGGTCTTTGTTCCTCGCAAGAACCACGTGAGAATTTACGTTATTTTGAGTTGTTCTTGTTGCTTTTGTGCAGCAGATAAATAATATTTTATTTCTTTTTAACAATTTAATTTTAAGATATTTCCATTTTGCGGGAGTCCCGCAAATAATTTTATTCTCCCGCAACCCGCACACACACGAGGACCTTACCGCCCGCACCCGCGTTCACATATCAAATTTCGTCCTGCGCCGCACTGGGTTGCGTCGGGTCCCGCGAGACCCGCGGTACTCCCGCGGGATTGCAGGTCTCTATTAGCAGGTTCCCACCAGCACCGTATGCGGTGTTGGCAGGGCACTGATTCCCTTTTTTGAGGCGTCGGACGGTTTGCCAGAACCTCTTTGAGGCCGTCCGGATAGTCCTTGTTCATGGCCTTCCCGAACTCCTCCCAGACCTGAGACCAGAACCACCCGGGCAGTGGTCTGCTTGGCCCACCGGTACCTGTCAGCTGCCTCAGGAGTCCCACGAGCCAACCAGGCCTGATAGGACTCCTTCTTCAGCTTGACGGCATCCCTTTCTTCCGGTGGGGTTGCCGCCACGACATGCACCGGAGACTTTACGGCCACAGCTCCGGACGGCTGCATTGACCAAAGAGGCAGAGAACATAGTCCACTCGGACTCAACGTCTCCAGCCTCCCTCTGGATCCGGTCAAAGTTCTGCCGGGCGAGTTGAAGATCTCCTGACAGGGTCTCTGCCAAACGTCACGGTACGTTTGGGCCTGCCAAGTCTGTCTGGCCTCCTCCCAATCCAACTCACCATCAGGTGGTGATCAGTTGACAGCTATGCCCCTCTCTTCACCCATACGTGTCCAAGACATGCGGCCCTAGATCAGATGATACAACCACAAAGTCGATCATCGACCTCCGCCCTAGGGTGTCCTGATGCCACTTGTACTGGTGGACACCCTTATGCTTGAACATGGTGTTTGTTATGGACAGACCATGATTAGCACAGAATTCCAACAACAGAACACCACTCTGGTTTAGATCGGGGGGCCGTTCCCCCCAATCACGGTGAGCGTTGAAGTCCCCCAGCAGGACGATAGAGTCCCCGGTTGGATCGCTTTCAGCACCCCTCCCAAGGACTCCAAGAAGGCCAGGTACTCTACACTGCCATTCGGCCCGTAGGCACAAATGACAGTGAGAGTCCTTCCCCCGACCCAAAGTCGCAGGGAGGCGACCCTCTCGTCCACCGGGATAAACTCCAACACATGGTGGCTAAGCTGGGGGGTTATAAGCAAGCCCACACCTGTGTGCCGCCTCTCACGAGAAGTTGGGTTCCAGAGCCCAAGCTGCACGTGGAGGTGAGCCCAACTATCTCTAGCCGTTACCTCTCAACCTCCTGCAAGAACTCAGGCCCTTTCTCCCCAGAGACGTAACATTCCATGTCCCTAAAACCAGATTCTGTGTCCAGGGGTTGGTGGGCCCACGGGAGATGGCCCCACGCTGCTGTTTCGGGCTGTGCCCGCCACCAGCGCGCATGCCGGCCCTAGCCCCAAGCCTGGCTCCGTACCAGGCGACGCAACGTTATTTTTGTTGTTCATAAGGGGTGGGGGTGGACCGCTCTTAGTCTGGCTTGTCACCTAGGACCTGTTTGCCTTGGGATACCCTACCAGGAGCATATAGCCCCGGACAACCTAGATCCTAGGGTCATTCAGGCACTCAAACCCCTCCACCACGTTAAGGTGGCGATCCTAGGAGGAGGATAATTACTTTTTTGTAATAATTATTCATTTTCTTATGTTAATGTCACTAAAAAGCCACAAATTTGTGACTGATTATTACAAAAATATTTTTTTTTTCAAAAGTATTTTTACTTTTTTTTTAATTTCTTATGTTGTTTTATTTTTTTTCTTTTCAAAACTTTTCTTTACTTTTTATAATTTTTTTTTTTCATTTCTTATGTTAGTCACTAAAAAGCCACCAATTTGTGACTGATTATTACATAATTTTTTTTTTCAAAAGTATTTTTACTTTTTTCATTTCTTATGTTGTTTTTTCTTTAAAAAATTTTCTTTACTTTTTGTAATTATTTATTATATCATTTCTTATGTTGTTTTCTTTTTTTTTTTAAATTTTTTCTTTACTTTTTTATAATTATTTATTTTATCATTTCTTATCTTGTTTTATTTTTTTTTCTTTTCAAAACTTTTCTTAACTTTTTTTGTAATTATTATTCTTTTTTTTTCATTTCTTATGTTAATGTCACTAAAAAGCCACCAATTTGTGACTGATTATTACAAAAATATTCTTTTTTATTATTATTATTTTCTTTTCAAAAATATGCTTTTACTTTTTTTTTTTTTTTTGTTCATTTCTTATGTTAGTCACTAAAACGCCACAAATTTGTGACTGATTATTACAAAAATATATATATTTTTTTTTTTTAAAAAGTATTTTTACTTTTTTTTCATTTATGTTGTTGTTTTTTTTTTCTTTAAAAATTTTTCTTTACTTTTTTGTAATTATTTTGTTTTCATTTCTTATATTAGTCACTAAAAGCCACCAATTTGTGACTGATTATTACAAAATATATTTTTTTTTTCAAAAGTATTTTTACTTTTTTTCATTTCTTATTATGTTTTTTTTTATTTTCTTTACTTTTTTAAATTATTTATTTTATCATTTCTTATGTTGTTTTATTTTTTTTTCTTTTTAAATTTTTCTTTTACTTTTTATAATTATTTATTCTATCATTTCTTATCTTGTTTTATTTTTTTTTCTTTTCAAAACTTTTCTTTACTTTTTTTTGTAATTATTATTCTTTTTTTTTTTCATTTCTTATGTTAATGTCACTAAAAAGCCACCAATTTGTGACTGATTATTACAAAAATATTCTTTTTTTTATTATTATTATTATTCTTTCAAAAATATGCTTTACTTTTTTTTTTTTTGTTCATTTCTTATGTTAGTCACTAAAATGCCACAAATTTGTGACTGATTATTACAAAAATATATATATATTTTTTCAAAAGTATTATTACTTTTTTCCATTTCTTATGTTGTTTTATTTTTTTTTTTTTTTCAAAACTTTTCTTTGCTTTTTTGTAATTATTATTTATTTTATCTTTTCTTATCTTGCTTTATTTTTTTTTCTTTTCAAAACTTTTCTTTATTTTTTTTTTTTTTCAAAACTTTTCTTTATTTTTTTGTAATTATTATTCTTTTTTTCATTTCTTATGTTAATGTCACTAAAAAGCCACCAATTTGTGACTGATTATTAAAAAAATATTCTTTTTTTATTATTATTAATTTCTTTTCAAAAATATGCTTTACTTTTTTTGTCATTTTCTTTTCATTTCTTATGTTAATGTCACTAAAACGCCACAAATTTGTGACTGATTATTACAATTTTTTTTTCAAAAAGTATTTTTACTTTTTTCCATTTCTTATCTTGCTTTATTTTTTTCTTTTCAAAACTTTTC
Source organism: Puntigrus tetrazona (assembly GCF_018831695.1). NCBI lineage: Eukaryota > Metazoa > Chordata > Actinopteri > Cypriniformes > Cyprinidae > Puntigrus > Puntigrus tetrazona. The sequence goes on from NW_025048243.1 coordinate 30,921, forward strand.
TTTATTTTTTTTTTTTTGTAATTATTATTCCTTTTTTTCATTTCTTATGTTAATGTCACTAAAAAGCCACCAATTTGTGACTGATTATTAAAAAAATATTCTTTTTTATTATTATTTATTTATTATTAAATTTCTTTATTATTTTCAAAAATATGCTTTACTTTTTTGTCATTTTCTTTTCATTTCTTATGTTAGTCACTAAAACGCCACAAATTTGTGACTGATTATTACAATTTTTTTTTTCAAAAGTATTTTTACTTTTTTTCATTTCTTCTGTTGTTTTATTTTTTTTTCTTTTCTAAACTTTTCTTTACTTTTTTTGTAATTATTTATTTTATCATTTATGTTGTTTTTTTTCTTTCAAAACTTTTCTTTACTTTTTTTGTAATTATTATTCTTTTTACTTTTTTTCATTTCTTATGTTGTTTTTTTTTTTTATGCTTTTCAAAACTTTTCTTTACTTTTTTTGTAATTATTTTTCTTTTTTTTTTATTTCTCATGTTAATGTCACTAAAAAGCCACCAATTTGTGACTGATTATTACAAAAAGACTCTTTTTTAATTATTATTTTCTTTTCAAAAATGTTCTTTACTTTTTTGTAATTATTAATTTTTTTTCATTTATGTTTTTTTTTTCTTTTTGAACATTTCTTAACTTTTTTGTAATAATTCATTTTTTTCATTTCTTATGTTAGTCACTAAAAAGCCACCAATTTGTGACTGATTATTACAAAAATATTTTTTTTTTTATTAAGTATTTTTACTTTTTTTCATTTCTTGTTATGTTTTTTTTTTTTTTTTTTTTTTTTTTTTAAATTATTTATTTTATCATTTCTTATGTTATTTTATTTTCTTTTCTTTTTTTTTAAATTTTTTCTTTACTTTTTATAATTATTTATTTTATCATTTCTTATCTTGTTTTATTTTTTTTTCTTTTCAAAACTTTTCTTTACTTTTTTGTAATTATTATTCTTTTTTTCATTTCTTATGTTAATGTCACTAAAAAGCCACCAATTTGTGACTGATTATTACAAAAATATTCTTTTTTATTATTATTATCTTCTTTTTTTAAAAATATGCTTTACTTTTTTTTCATTTCTTATGTTAGTCACTAAAATGCCACAAATTTGTAACTGATTATTACAAAAATATATATATATTTTTTCAAAAGTATTTTTACTTTTTTTTTTCCATTTCTTATGTTGTTTTATTTTTTTCTTTTTCAAAACTTTTTTTGCTTTTTTTGTAATTATTTATTTTATCTTTTCTTATCTTGCTTTATTTTTTTTTCTTTTCAAAACTTTTCTTTATTTTTTTTTCTTTTCAAAACTTTTCTTTATTTTTTTCTTTTCAAAACTTTTCTTTATTTTTTTGTAATTATTATTCTTTTTTTTTTCATTTCTTATCTTAATGTCACTAAAAAGCCACCAATTTGTGACTGATTATTAAAAAATATTTTTTTTTATTATTATTATTTTCTTTTCAAAAATATGCTTTACTTTTTTTGTCATTTTCTTTTTCATTTCTTATGTTAATGTCACTAAAACGCCACAAATTTGTGACTGAATATTACAATTTTTTTTTTTTTCAAAAATATTTTTACTTTTTTTCATTTCTTATTTTGTTTGATTTTTTTGCTTTTCAAAACTTTTCTTTACTTTTTTTGTCTTTTTTTTCATTTCTTATGTTAGTCACTAAAATGCCACAAATTTGTGACTGATTATTACAAAATATATTTTTTTTTTTTTCAAAAGTATTTTTACTTTTTTCCATTTCTTATATTGTTTTATTTTTTTCTTTTCAAAACTTTTCTTTGCTTTTTTTTGTAATTATTTATTTTATCTTTTCTTATCTTGCTTTATTTTTTTTTTTTTTCAAAACTTTTTTTTTTTTTTTTGTAATTATTATTCCTTTTTTTCATTTCTTATGTTAATGTCACTAAAAAGCCACCAATTTGTGACTGATTATTAAAAAAATATTCTTTTTTATTATTATTATTTTCAAAAATATGCTTTACTTTTTTTGTCATTTTCTTTTTCATTTCTTATTTAGTCACTAAAACGTCACAAATTTGTGACTTTATTTTTTTTTTTCATTTTTTACTTTTTTTCATTTCTGTTATTTTTTTCACTAAACTTTTTTTTACAAATTATTTGACTCATTTATTTGTTTTATTTTTTTCTTTTTAAAACGTTTTTTTTTTTTTCAATTAGTATTTTTACTTTTTTTTCATTTCTTATGTTGTTTTATTTTTTTCTTTTCAAAACTTTTCTTTACTTTTTTTTGTAATTATTATTCTTTTTACTTTTTTTCATTTCTTATGTTGTTTGATTTTTTTTCCTTTTCAAAACTTTTCTTTACTTTTTTTGTAATTATTTTTCTTTTTTTTTTATTTCTCATGTTAATGTCACTAAAAAGCCACCAATTTGTGACTGATTATTACAAAAAGACTCTTTTTTAATTATTATTTTCTTTTCAAAAATGTTCTTTACTTTTTTTGTAATTATTAATTTTTTTTCATTTATGTTTTTTTTTTCTTTTTGAACATTTCTTAACTTTTTGTAATTATTCATTTTTTCATTTCTTATGTTAATGTCACTAAAAAGCCACCAAGTAGTGACTTACTTTACTTTCTAGAATAGTATTTTTAAAAATGTTATTTTCTTTTTTTTACATTAATGTTACTTATGAAGCATCAATGTTACATTTATGATTTACCTTTCATTAAGAATTTGTGAAGCACTAAGTAACTATGTTTCCATGCACTTTTTCTATGTTTTAGTTTCTACAGACAGCAGCACTCTGAAATATTACATTCTTTTCATTCTTTGTATTTTGCTGTCTGCCTGTGCTCTGATGTGCATGAAAACAGTCTTCGTTTTACCTAGACCTCCAGAGTATCATCCAGCGGTGCTCTTCCAGCTGCTGGAGCGTCAGCCGGTGAGCTGGATTACGGCTCAAACTATGGAAAATAAGGTCATGGTACGCTGGGAAGAGTTCAGAGAGAGCATGGTTAGTATCCTCACATCAAACGTAACAGTAAACGTCATCTGAACAGGAAAACTGAGTGCTCACCAGTGGATAAGGTGGGATCCATCTTGAGGTAGCCATGCTGAATGGCATCAAAGCTTTCAAATGGCAGATATCTGTGCATGATCTCAAAGAGCAGAACTGCCAGTGCCCAGACGTCTGCTTCTGCGGCGTGGAAAACAGAGTGCATGAGGACCTCAGGAGGGGTGTATGCCTCTGATCCTGTTCAAAAAAAGACACACGGTTTCAGTGCTTCTGTACGCTTCACCATCAACAACACAACGTCACGTGATCATCAGCAGGACTCACCTTGGTATTCGCTGCTGTTAAATCCTCGCTGCGGATCAGACGAGCGCAGCGGAAGTCAATGAGATTGAGCTCCAGACTGTGGAGAGTTACCAGGATGTTCCTTGAGCGGATATCACCGTGATAAACTCCATGCTTATGGCAGTGTTTGACGGCATCAAGCACTTGATACATGAACAAGCGTGCTTGTGCTTCACTGATGGGGCCGTTGAACAAGATGTAATCCTCCAAGGTCCTGCAGGGTTCAGGGTAATCCATAATGAGAGTGAAGCTGCTCTCATTCTCCACCCACTGGTGTAGCCGAATGATGTTGGGGCACAAGGGAGCTTCTCCCAGCCGGAGCATCAGAGCCACTTCAGCAAGCACCGGTTTGGAGTGACCAGGCTGAGGAGAGACAAACACAAGATCTGTTAGTTTGCCGTCTTCTGTTCCAGCTGCATGTCAGCTACAGGTTATAAAACACACTTATTCTGCAGGTTTAGCCAACTTACAATGTCAAGATAGCGGTCCGCTTTGCGCTTGGGAATACACTTCAGAGCGACCTTCACTTTGTCGCTGAATAAATGTGTTCCTCATAGACCTTGCCGAAGTTCCCGAAGCGATCAAATGTCCCACTTCAAACAAAGACACAGTGGATCCTGAAAAGCACACAGAAACAGAAGATGGACTGTAAGTTCCTTTGATTGTCAACAGCAGAGTTGAAGTTAAAAGTTGATGTAATTTCCCAACAACAAAATGATGGCCAGTGAAAATGTTGAGTGGCTAGTAAATTTGGAAAAGTCTATAGCATCAATAAAGAGAAAATAAGACAGAGCAGAAATGACATGTTGCCAAGCGGTAATGGCTCACCTTGGGGCAAATCGATTTCTGGATCAGGAGACACTGTGTCCGGTGTCTTTTCTGACTTGATCGACGGTGACACTGAACCGGACCCGAACCAGACACTGGAGAGAGCAGAACTGCATCATGGGCCTCAATCTCGGGACATCTTCTTCCTCCTCAGGAGAGGACTGGAGGTCTGCAGAGACCTGGTCCTGCTCCTCCGGCAGAACGAGCTGGGATTGCTCGAGATGCGGCTCTGCTTTAGGAGGCTGGACTCTGTCCTGGTCACAGCAGGGGAAGAGCTGCTTCACAGCCTTACATGCTCTCCGGAAGAAGGCACGGACAGCTTTTCTCTTCCTTCCTTTCTTAGCTTTTTCTGAAACACATGAAGAGCAAACCATTAGAAACATCCCTGACCACAGATTACTGTGAACTACTAATTAAACATGGAAACAGCACAACAAATGTCATTGTCAAATTATTAAGTCTTATTAAGTCTACCGTGTACATTTAATACATTACTATTGCATACTGTTTTATAATGTACTACAGTACGGAGATGCAGATAATTGGCACTTTTTGCAATAAGTTGTATAAATAACAGAAAATGGTGCCAATAGAATCCATTGCTATTTGCTCTTAGTGTAAACTGAATCAGTAGCTAAGAAAATATGCTATTTTCACTGCAAAATAACCTCTATTGCTATTTACACTTAGTGGAAACAGATGCTGCCAATTAATTATTGACAGACAGAAATAACAATAAGTAAAGTAACAATGGCTCACTGTGACTCGGATTCAGAGCAGATGAATCTGGAACAGGCGTTTCTCGATGATCCTGGAGGAACACGGCACATACAGCGGCAGCTCCAGATCGGCGCACACCTGCCCCGCAGACACAGCAGCTCAGGAACAGCAGGATCCACGGCAGCTGACGGACCTGGGACAGGCGTCCCCTCATGATCGTCCAGATGAGCGTCCGCCTGAGCTGAGAGACTCTCCACTCGGTCCGGCCATGGAAGAACCGCCGCTTCACAGCTTTGCACAGCTTCCTGAAGACGACTCTCGCTTTCTCCTTCTTCCTTTGATAGCTGTGCCTGGAATGAAGAAGAGAAAACAGAAAAATATTAGAAACAAACATCTCTAACCACAGATCAGAAACAGATTACTTTTCGACACATTTCTGACAGTGAACTGATTCAAGCTGAAAATAGTACAGCTCTAATAATGAGACATAGAAAATCTGCAGTTAAGGTAAAGGCCGGTTTTACTCTTATCGTGACGTCTTAGTTGTGTTCAGAGTCTACTAACAGCGAATCTTTTAAGTTTAACTGCTTCAAGAACTAGTAAGAATTGTCATGTAGCTTTCCACCTGCTAAACAATCTCCCTAACTCTGTTTGGGAAGCAGGCACACTCTGCCACTTTAAATCAATATTAAAGACACATCTTTTTAACTTAGCCTACACATAACACACCAACTGTCACGCTCTGGTCAAGGAAGTAAACAGAGTCACTGTAATAGAAAAGGGGTTCTTTAATGAACAACAAAAAGGTGGCGAACAGCCTCAAACTTTAACAAAAAGAACACAGGAACGTCCAAGTTCTTTCCTTTATCTGGATATTACTCTCAAGGGGAATTCCAACGAGAAGAGCAGACAGGCTGACGGGAAGACGGCCGGAGTACTGTGTTAGTAACCTCAAGGATCGCCGTTGTGGAAGTGGTGAGTGTGGTTTATGAAGGGTGGTTGTTGAGTGGTTACAGGTGTTGCTGACGTTAGTACTCGGGTGATTGGGATTGTGTCCATGTGGTGAGTTCGGTTGAAGGTGGAAGTGATGACGTGACACCAACACACTTTTTATTATTCAAATCCGTTAAAGGTTTTTTAGGCTGCATTACTTAGATTTGCTGTAACCGGGAACACTACTCCTAAAACACAATGTACTTGTGACATCGTAAAAGAATGGCATCTACGCTAATATTAGTCCTGTTTCTTTCTTAAACTGTTTCACAGTTTGTATCCAGACTCTCTCTCTCATCGGAGACCAGAACACCTAGATGCGCACTGTGGACCGATCACCAGATCCTGATGCACACACACACACACACACACACACACACACACACACACACACACACACACACACACACACACACACACACACACACACACAGAGAGACAGACAGAGACAGACAGACAGAGAGACAGACAGAGTCACTCACTCACTCACTCACTCACTCACTGCTGCGTTTAAAATTGAACTGGAAGTTAAGTGCTGGGCGTCCGGTCAGAGGAGAACTGACCCCAACTGAGTCTGGTTTCTCCCAAGGTTTTTTTTTTCTATTCTGTATGGATGGGGTTTATGGTTCCTCTGGCTTGCTTGGTTGGGACACTTAACTTCTAGTATTTAAAGTCGAATTGATTACAGAGACCGTCTCTGCATTTAATAAGAAATTGGTCACTCACGCCATTATACATCCCTGTCATTGTACTCTTCTACATTATACTGTACAGTGCTTTGATGCAACCTGGGTTGTTAAAAGCGCTATATAAATAAAAATGATTGATTAATTGATTTTATGAATAAATTTGCATTGCTAATGAAGAAGTTTTTGCTAATTAAAATATAAAGTAAATCTTATAAAATTTAGTTACCATTATAACTGCAGTCAGAGCCAAGCTAAAAACCCCACTATTTAGAACCCATCTGTTTTTGGCATTTTACATCTGTTGTCTTACACCTGTGATCCTCATTTAGCAAGGGTATTACAGGAGGCCACCATATATTACCGTGACGTGGTAGTGTGACGACCATATAAAAACCCCTGAATAGTGGTGAGGGGGAGTGCTGTCTATAGAGTGGTTCTGTGAGGACCTTAGACAGTCTCGGCTTGTATTGATCAATAAAAGTCTGAATTTTTGCTATCAAAACCTAATGCTCGGAGTCTTCTTTAATCCGGGAATCCACAACAATTGGCGCCACGAACAGGATAGAAAAGGACAACAGGGTGGACGATCATGAAGCGAGTTTTGGACGGACAACACAACAACTTGGCCAAAGGTAAGCAGTTTTTGCTTCATAGTTAGGTTGTGTTGTTCGCCAGAACCTACTCGTGGTGAGACACCTTATGTTCTTCTAAAAATAATCGAACCAAGTGAAGAAAAGATTCTTATAATTGAAAGAAAATTGGGTTTTGATTTCAAAAACACTAAATGCATGCAGTAATCTGTATTTTCTGTTGGATTGGACTTGAGGAGAACAGTAAATGCAGATAGAATATATGTTTGTTTGTAGATAAAAGGAAAAATCCTGCAGGTGGATTAAAGCGCGCTGTGGGTGAGTCCAAGAGAGGTGTCAAATTCCTGAATTCAGTGTAAATCCTCCTTGGCAATTAAAATTCCCAATTTTTGTGGGTATTGGACAAATTAATTACATTTCAAACTCAAGTAAAACGCAGAAAGTAATACAAAAACGACAATAGAAAAATTCAAAAAGGATAAAGGACCCGTGATTACATAAAGTGACAATAAAGTAAGGTATAACAATCGGAAAAGAAGGTTAAAACTGTTTAAAGCTGGATCATGCCAATACCAGACATTAATTGAGGGGTTTGTTATTTTGGGCTAGCTCTGTTTGTCTTATGTGTTTATTATTAATTTGAAAGATAGATTGCTGAAGGTTACATGTTGAAAAATCTAGATAGGGAGTGGAAGAAAAAGAATTGAGGTCTATGTGTGGGCTAGAATGAGTGTTAGTTGAATGACTGTCTGAAGGACCACGTGTGAGGTATAAAGTTGGGAAAAAGATTGTTTTCGCTTGGGCAGCAGAAGTGTAACAAGTGAGGCAGAGTACCTGGTTGTTAGGTAATTTCATTGGATTGAGGAGGAGTATCTATGAAATATTTGTTTTGTGTTTTAGTGTTCAGAAATTGTTCTATGTAAAGTAGGTACTATTTGTGTGAGCTCAACTGAATGTGTACGGTGTGACTGAAGCATGAATGTATGAACCTTTCGTAGTTTTGTCTTGTTTGGATTATATAAATGAGCCCTATATATAAAGGGACTTATGATAAGTGATTAAATGAATGAGCCCTGTACATAAAGGGACATAGCTGGTAAGTGTTAAAATAAATGAGCCCTATAGAATAAAGGGACACAGTTGGGATGAATGTATGAGCCCTGTAAATAAAGGGAGTGTGTGTTCATGAATGTATAAATGTATACCGCATAGTTAAAGTTATTGACTAAAGTTAAATATCGCTTGAACAGGTTCTGGTGACTATATAGTACGGTGATAAAAGATATCTGGTATAGTAAGTCGCAAACTTATTGAGGATACATACGATCTATTGCTGATAAAAGTGGCGAATATTGTTGTTTGGTTTATGGGGTAGACGTTTATCGTAAAAATACTTAAGAGTCCTCACTTTAAGAGCTATTGAAGGGAAAACTATTCTTACAGGTTATACAGGTTGTCTTATAGCGAAGTGATGACAACTCCATAGAAACATTGGGAGCAAAGCATCCTCTGCTTAAAGAACTGATACATAAGCTCTGCAGAAAGTGGCAAAAGAGAACAAAAAATTTGAGTACTAAATGGCCTGAAGAGGGAACATTTGAGGTGACATTGTGTGAGGAAATGGAAACATTGGTAAAAATTACAAAACTAAAGGCTTATTCCTGAACCGGAAAAGAGAGAAGAAAAAGACAAAAAAAGAGCAAGAAGTTTTAAAATTATTTAAAAAGAAGGCGAAGATTTATTAAAAACCCTAAAACAGGCTAGAAAAATTCTGAAAGAAGCAAACCAAGAAATAAAGAAAAAGAAAAGAGGTTAGTAGATCCCCTCCGTATGGAAACTCTGAAGGACAATTTCCATTACTCAAGGGAAAAGTTCAAGTGTTAGGCGAACTTGGGATGGAAGGGGAAATTGATTTAGAACAAGGGAAGCCAACAGGACAGGATGTAAGACCCAAAACCAAACAAATTAAAAAGCCACAAGAAAGCGATTATTTAGACTGTTATGGAGAAATACAGACAGCCTTAGACAAAATGAAAATACCATATGAACAAAAATCTCAGTCAGAAAGGGAAAATGAGGATCTCAATGAGGGAAGCGGCTAGAAGAAGAAATAACACAAAAATTCAAAGATACAGAAATGAGGTTAAGAGAGTTTGCATCTGATGAGAACAGGAAACACTCCATAAAGGACGATTAAGATCACAAAACAAACAGCTTCCAATTTTAATTAAGGGTACAAGAGCTCAATATGTTCCATGGGCAACACAAGATGTAGAGTGTCTGATCACCCGGTTACCTGACATGCAATGAGGAGCTGGAAAATGGATTAGGTGTTTGAAGAAGAGACAGCAGGCAAACTTTTGGCAGTGGGGGATGTCAAAGCACTCCTAGCAAAAACTATAGGAGGAATAAAGATGGAAGAAATCTTACAGGCAGCGGGCCTCGAGGGAGCAGTGGACACTCATAACATGGACGGCATTGAGTTTGATGCACACCGTCCGGCAGGCACTACGTGCTGAGTACCCCACTAGGGTCGACCCAAAGCATTGAGGGGAGACCAGTTGGGGGAAACTGAAAATCCCATCACCTATGTACAGAGACAATTGAAAAGATGAAGACAAGAAACTGAAGGGAATCCAGAAGGTGACCCTCTTATGTCTACATTGTTCAGAAACTCTGTAATAGAGGCCATGCCACTAACTGTAAAAAGCAAGCTGGAGGATGTAGTCGGTTTGACCTCCAAATCACACAAAAGAGTTTTGTGATCATGTGACTCATGCGGTTGAACAATATAGGAAAATGGACAACGACCCCAGCCCCACTCCAGATCCAGAACCCAGCCCATCATCTCCCGCGCGGAGGCCAGGCCTGTGCCCACGGAGGGCGCAATCGCGAGTCTGGGACGACCACGGAACCATCGCTGAGGAGAGCGACAGAGCCGTGGAGCGCCACCGACCCGAGCCGATTGCGACAGACCAGGTGCGTGAGCGGGCATCAGAGCTTGCCGCGGTGGAGACAGCCGACAGCGAGAGCGCCGGAGTGGAGCTCCGCCCACTGCACATCGGCTGAGGATGAGCTGATCATCCAACTGGGGCTGCTGGATCTACAAGAGGAACTGGATGTGGACTCGGACTTGGACTTAGACTGGGCACCCATGTATCCTGAGTTGCTGGCCCCGCCCAGCCGCCTCTGTTAGCCCGCTGGCCCCGCCCAGCCGCCCTGTTAGCCCGCTGGCCCCGCCCCAGCCGTCCTGTTAGCCCGCTGGCCCCGCCCAGCCGTCCTGTTAGCCCGCTGGCCCCGCCCAGCCGTGCTGTTAGCCCGCTGGTCCCGCCCAGCCATCCTGTTAGCCCTTCTCAAGAATGCACCCTAGAGACTGTACCCCGAGCGCCCCCGAGTTCCAGTGCCCGCGCCCGAGCGCCTCGAGTTCCAGTGCCCGCGCCCGAGCGCCCCCGAGTTCCAGTGCCCGCGCCCCAAACGCTCCCGAGTTCCAGTGCCCGCGCCCCGAGCGCCCCGAGTTCCAGTGCCCGCGCCTGCGCGCCTTCCAGTTTTCCCACCCTCCCACCTGGTCATACATCGACGATGGATCCCAGCAGCCCCTGCGCTCATCCTCAGCTCACCATCACGAGCTCGCCACGGGTCTGCCGGTCCCCATCGCCGTCGAGGGTGGACGATCCCTTGCCTCACCGTCCCGCCTCCGAGTCCCGGACTCCTCCTCGGCTCGTGACCCGCTGGCTCCCCTGGGCTTCTAGCTCCTCTCCTCTCCACCGTGGTCCGTCAGTCCACCAGCTTCACCAGGCTCCATCGCCCTCCGGCTCGCCTTGGTCTGTCGTCGACCATCCGTCGCCTCGGGATTCTCTCTCGCTTCGCCTCGTCCCTCCATCCCACCGGCTCTGTCAGGCTCCTCCTTCCTCCGGCTTCTCCTCAGTCCTCAGTCACTCTGGCTCCGCAGCATCCTTCTCGCCCCTGTCTCCGCGCCTGTCGCCGGCCGGGCGGCGCCGCCTTGGTCCTCCAGCGCCTCGACGTCACCCCTGGCTCTTCGGCTCTCCGCTCGGCCTCAGTCTCCTGCACCACCTGCTCCGCCCGCCGGTCGGACCCATGGAGTCGATGGCCGCTCCTCCTCCATGGCTCCTCCTCCTCCTCGGCGCCACCATGGACCATCATGGGTGGGCTCTGGATCTCCTCCTGCTCCGGACTCCTCCTGTGTCCTCCCTGGCTCCTCCTCTCCTCTGTGCCCCTGACTCCTGTCTGCTTGCCCCCTCCTGGGGGCCGCCCCTCCACCGAACCTCCTCCCAAGATCCGGTATCCCCAGTTCCGAGTTGTTTTTGTTAGATGTTACTTTAGGTGCGAGGACGCACCTTCCGGGAGGGGGGCATTCTGTCACATCTCTGGACTTTGGTTGTTGTTTTTTTGTCTCGAGCCATGTGCTGTCTGTGCCCCGCCTTCCCATTGCTTAATTGTCTTCCAGCTGTGTCTCGTTAATGTAGTTAATTCCTGTGTATTTAAGCCCTGTGTTTTGTGTGCACCCTTGTCGGATCATCAACGTTACTATGTTTCAACGTACTCTGTTTTGTTCCCAGCTCTTTTCGTGGTTTTGTTTTGCCTACCTGCCTTTTGTATGTTTATTTTGCCTTTTGGATTAAATCTATTTAAGTTTATTTTCGAGCGCGAGTCTCGAGCGCTCCTTTTCTCTCCCGAGAAACCACGGAAACGTGACATATAAATTGTCACCACACATTTTTAACCAAGTTCTCAAGACCGACCTAGAAGACCTAATGCTAGAGAGCACCTGTTTACAGTACATGGATGATGTGATCATCTGCTCAACATCTCTAGATCAATGTCATAGAGATTCCATCAAAGTACTAACGAAATTAGCTCAAGAAGGTCACAAAGTATCCAAAACCAAACTGCAATATTGCTTACCAGAAGTAGAATATCTAGGACGCCTGATTTCCTTCGGTACAAAAAGCATTGCACCCATACATCTAGAAGGCATAAGTAAAGTACCCCAGCCACAAACAGTAGGTCAAATGATGACATTTCTGGGAATGACTGGTTTCAGTAGTGACTGGATAGAAGATTATGCAATAAAAACTGGACCATTAAGAGATCTCATGAAACAAGCAGGGTTACAAAACTCAAAGTCCTCTTTAACATGGCACACAGATGCCCTAATGGCCTTTGAATCAATTAAAAAGAGTTACAAAAGGCACCAGCTTTAAGTACACCGGACTACAATAAACCATTTCACCTGTATGTTGCAAACAGGGGATGATGGATACGCATCCGCCACATTAATGCAGGAAACATGTAGCGGTAGGAAAAAACTGCCTATAGCTTATTACAGCACCAAACTAGATAATGTAGCTCAAGGATATCCCCCATGCTACCAACAAGGTCTTGCAGCAGTTAATCTAATGTATGAAAAAGCATCTAAAATAACTATGGCATACCCAGTTTTGATTTATACACATCACAAAACAGCTGAATTAATTGAACAAGGGAAATTTGTTTTAACACCAGCCCGTACATTAGCATATACAACACTACTTACATATCCAGACATTACTATTAAACGATGTAATACCATTAATCCTGCAGAATCGATACCCTTGGAGTATGAAGGTACACCGCATGATTGTGTAGCAAACTCGTTAGCATTCACCAGATTACGTCCGGACCTTGAATCCGATCCCTGAAGCTGAAGTTACTTACTTTGTAGATGGGTCCAGTTTTAGAGATCACTTAGGCATTCATTCGGGTTATGCTATAATACAGAAAGATGGAGAAGAATTCGTATCGGTGTTATCTCAACATTGTACACAACCTTGCTCCTCACAACTAGCGGAATTAAAAGCTCTTACGGCCGCATGTACACTAGCAAAGGGACAGACAGCCAATATTTTCACAGATTCCGCATATGCACATGGTGTGTGTCACCTCTTTGGTGCAGTATGGAAACAGAGAGGTTTTAAAAGAAGTGATGGAACCACCATTCAGCATGCCGAGCAGATAGAACAACTGATTTCTGCTATGATGTTACCAAAGCATCTGGCGGTTGTCATATGCCCAGCACACAAAAAGGGAAATGACCTTGTGATTAAAGGAAACAACCTAGCTGACTCAGAAGCTAAGAAGGCCTCTGGCTGCAAGGTAGCTATATTAGCCCCAGAAGTTATTATAGAACCACAGCCAAGCTTAAATGACATAGTCCGAATTCAGCAGCAAGCAGGTCCATATGAACAGTCAATGTGGCATCAAAGAGGAGCAACAAAAGATTCACAAAATATTTGGCGATCACACGAAGGACAAATTATTGCACCTACATCACTTCTAAATATTCTTATCCTAGATGCACATGGTTTTGACCATTGTGCAAAGGGGGAAGTCATAAGGAAAATTAAACGACAAGGATATTGGTCTCCATACTTATATGCGATGGTAGGAGAGTTTTTGTCTACATGTGAAGTCTGTGCTAAATACAATGTCAGAAAGGGTATAACGACCCCAGTAGGCCATATACCGGTACCAGAAGGTCCTTTCAAACATTTAGTTATGGATTATGTAGACATGATAAAACGGGTACAGGGAAAGAGATACATGCTTGTGGTTGTCGATAGGTTTAGCCGGTGGGTAGAAGCAGTACCATCAGCAGATGAGGGAGCAGGAACGGTAATCAAATTTTTGACAAGAGAAGTGTTTCCAAGATTTGGAATTCCTTCAGAAATAAGTTCGGACAATGGATCAGCTTTTATCCAAAAACTATAAAACAAGTCCTACAGAATTTGAGAATAAAACAAAGACTAGGCTTTGTTTACCATCCTCAATCCCAGGGACAAGTTGAAAAGTAAATGGTCTTCTCAAATCCAAAATTAACAAAATATGTGCAAGCACTAAATTAAATTGGGTTGATGCTTTGCCTCTTGCACTGATGAGTTACCGCATGCAAACTAACCAAACACACATCTAACACCTCACCAAATGCTTACTGGACGCATGATGCCTGCACCATGTAACAGAGGTCCATACAAAGGACCCCCACTAGAACAATTACAAATGGAGTTAAAATCATACATGAAAGAGCTAACGGCTATCCATAAAGCTATTTGTGCGCAGGAAAAAAGAAAGGAGCTGTCGGAACAGACGGAAACCAGCTGTCCCATCACCCCAGGAGATCAGGTCTATCTGAGAGTATTCAGAAGGAAATGGAACGAGCCAAGAAGGGAAGGGCCGTATAACGTCACAGCAGCAACACCAACTGCTGTTCAAGTAGAAGGAAGCAGCACTTGGTACCATCTGAATCATTGCACAAGAGTTCCCAAAGAAAGACCAGCCACAATACAAAATAATAAAGAACATGCAACAGAGAGAGCTCAGCAAGACAATGGCGATAATATTGTTGACCACATGCCTGATCAGCACATTTTATGCAAATTTAGGTGGAAAGCTACATGACATTTCTTACTAGTTCTTGAAGCAGTTAAACTTAAAGATTCGCTGTTAGTAGACTCTGAACACAACTAAGAGACGCACATCCAACAAGTATGTGTTTTACCCATGTCACGATAAGAGGTAAAACCGGCCTTCACTTTAACTGCAGATTTTTCTATGAACTAACATGCTTTTTTTTTTTTTTTTTTTTGCTTGCCTTTCCACTCCTTGGCCATTCCACCACTGAATAAAAAAATAAAAAGGTTATTGCGACTTTATCTCACAATTCAGATTTTTTATGGATTACTCGCAATTATGAGTTATAAAGTCAGAATTCTGCCTTTTTTTATCTTATTTGCGACACTTTCTGTCTGGCAAAGCACCACGAGATGTGACTCTTACAGGACACGAGGATCCTTACTTTTTATCATAAACAGAGCTTTTATCATAAACAGAGCACACTACAATTACACTTTTTAAAAAAATAAACCATTATGTAAAGGTAAATGTATTTTGGTATGGGATTTTAATGTTAAGTGCACAAGATTAGATGTTTCCAGGAGGGCAAATTTAAAATCTGATGTGTCTAGAAAATACTTAAATGTGTAAAAACATGACATGATTGATGTTTGAAGGAACAAAACCCATTTAGGAGTTTTCTAGTAGTCAAGTGGTAATAGGAGATTTAACACAAAGCAGGATAGAATTATGTTTAATTAAAAGGGAAATGTGAAATACAGTTTTTTTAGGAATAAGTGATCATTCTGATATTTCAATCAATCATTTTTATTTACATAGCGCTTTTAACAACACAGGTTGCATCAAAACACAGTACAGTATAAAGCAGAAGAATACAATGACAGGGATGTATAATGACGAGTGAACAATTTGTTATTAAATGCAGAGACGGTCTCTGTAATCAATTCAACGATAATCACTAGAAGTTAAGTGTCCCCAACAAAGCAAGCCAGAGGAACCATAAACCCCATCCATACAGAATGGAGAAAAAACCTTGGGAGAAACCAGAGTCAGTTGAGGCCTGTTCTCCTCTGACGGACGCCCAGCACTTAACTTCCAGTTCAATTTTAAACGCAGCTGTGTCAGATAGCGTAAATGACTTAGTGAGTGAGTGAGTGAGTGAGTGAGTGAGTGTGTGAGTGAGTGAGTGTGGAGTGAGTGAGTGAGTGAGTGTGAGTGAGAGTGTGTGTGAGTGTGTGTGTGTGTGTGTGTGTGTGTGTGTGTGTGTGTGTGTGTGTGTGTGTGTGTGTGTGTGTGTGTGCATCAGATCTGGTGATCGTCCACGGTGCACATCTAGGTGTTCTGGTCTCTGATGAACATAATCTCTGGGTGCTGATCCACCATCTAGTCTGGATACAAACTGTGAAACAGATTAAGAAAGAAACAGGACTAATATTAGCGTAGATGCCATTCTTTTCATGATGTCACAAGTACATTGTGTTTTAGGAGTAGTGTTCCTGGTTCCAGCGGATCGAAATAATGCAGCCTAAAAATCCTTTAACAGATTTGAATAATAAAAAGTGTGTTGGTGTGCTATGTGTAGGCTAGGTTAAAAAAAAAAAGATGTGTCTTTAATCTAGATTTAAACTGGCAGAGTGTGTCTGCTTCCCGAACAGAGTTAGGGAGATTGTTCCAGAGATTTTGATATTCTAGGTATTATAAAATGGCCAGAGTTTTGAGAATGCAGCGGACATGCATGACTATAATGTGATAAGAGCTCGCTCAAGTATTGAGGAGCTAAACCATTCAGGGCTTTATAAGTAATTAATAAGATTTTAAAATCCATCCGATGTTTGATAGGAGCCAGTGCAGTGTTGACAGAACCGGCTAATATGATCATACTTCCTAGTTCTAGTAACGACTCTAGCTGCTGCGCTTTTGGACCAGCTGAAGTTTATCAAGCGTGCAGAACAACCAACCAATAAAGCATTACAATAATCTAACCTCGAAGTCATAAACGCATGAATTAACATTTCTGCATTAGAGGTTGAAAGCATAGGTCGTAATTTGTATGTATTTTTAAGACGGAAAAACACAGTCTTACAGATGCTGGAAACATGGTTGTCGAAGGAAAGATTGCTGTCAAACGGCACACCTAGGTTCCTAACTGATGAAGAACAATTAACAGAGCAGCCATCAAGTGTTAGACAGTGTTCTAGATTATTATATGTGGCGTTTTTAGGTCCAATTATTAGCACCTCCGTTTTTTCAGAATTTAGCATTAAGAAGTTACTCATCATCCAGTTTTTTATATCGACTATGCATTCTGTTAGATTCTCAATTTGGTGTGTATCACCAGGCTGCGCTGAAATATAGAGCTGAGTATCATCAGCATAGCAGTGAACGCTAACACTATGTCTCCTGATAATATATCTCCCAGAGGTAACATGTATAGACTGAAAAGTAACGGTCCTAGCACTGAGCCTTGAGGAACTCCATATTTCACTTGTGAGCGATATACCTCCTCATTTACTGCTACAAACTGATAGCGGTCAGATAGATATGATTTAAACCATGCTAAGGCGCTTCCTCTAATGCCAACATAGTTTTCTAGTCTATCCAAGAGAATGTTGTGATCGATGGTATCGAATGCTGCGCTAAGATCTAATAGCACTAATAATGAGATAAAAGCATGATCTGATGATAGAAGCAGGTCATTAGTAACTAGTCATTAGGTCATTAGTAGATGGAATAGGGTCTAACATACATGTTGCTGGTTTAGATGATTTAACAAGTTTGTATAAGTCTTCTTCTCCTATAATAGAGAAAGAGTGTAATTTTTCCTCAGGGGATCTATAGCTCACTAACTGATGTGCAACTGTAGCTGACGGCTGCGTAGTTACAATTAAAAAGATGAAAGAAAACAGTTTGTCTCCTTCCTGACCTGGGCACTAGTTGGTCAAGTTGGAACTCTAAGACTATATGCCATATGTCTAGATAGAAGAGCGGCACCACCCCAGGAGGGATGAAGACCATCTCATTTCAACAGGTCCATCCAGAAACTGGGCACCACTTCGACATCAAGCCCAACCCATCATGAGACCCAGCAGTCTGCTGTAAATCTCATCACCCCGGTAGGCAGGGAGGGGACCAGAGCATATTACATTGTCCGACATCGTCCTAGCAAATTCACACGCAAAATGTTCTTTACCTTCTTTTCATTTCTTATGTAAATGATTTTTTCATTTCTTATGTTTATGTTTTATTTTTCTTTTAAAAATATTCTTTACTTTTTTGTAATTATTATTATTATTGTTATTTCTTATGTTAATATCACTAAAAAGACACCAATTTGTGACTGGTTATTACAAAATATATTTTTATTATTATTATTTTGTTTTTTTATATTCTTTACCTTTTTTGATTTTTAGTTTTTTCATTTATGTTAATTTCACTAAAAAGCCACAGATTTGTGACTGATTATTGCAAAAACATTCTTACTTTTTTCAATTATTAATTCTTTTATTTCGTATGTTAATGTCACGAAAAAGCAACAAATTTGTGACTAGTTATTTTTTTAAATATTATACATAAATATGCTTTCCTTTTTAAAATAGTATTATATATTATTTTTTTTCATTTCTTAATGTCACTAAAAAGCCACAAATTTGTGACTACTTTTTATAAAAATATTATTTACTTTTTTGTAATTATTTTTTTTTTTTTTCATTTCATATGTTAATGTCACTAAAACTTTGTGACTGATTATTTCAAAAATATTCTTTACTTTTTTGTACTACTACTACTACTACTATATTCTCTGGTATAAAAATAAAAATAAATAAATGAATAAATAAACATCATCACCCTATCTCTAAGGGAGTGCCCAGCCACCCTACGGAGGAAACTCATTTCGCCGCTTGTATCCGGGATCTCATTCTTCTCGGTCATGACCCAAAGATCATGACCATAGCTGAGAGTAACATTGAAGATCAACTGTAAATCGAGCTTCGCCTTGCGGCTCAGCTCCTTCTTCACCATGACTGTTACGACCCATTTAAAAGAGTGAGGTACCAGTAAGACGTGTTAACGGGATTCCAGCCACAGTCAACAGATGAACAAACGAACATAAGGATTTTAAGGTATTTATTGAGTTTAACAAGTAAAATTAATATAATGAAGGAGCACTGATATCAGAGAGATCCAAGGCCAAAATAATAAACCAAAAGAGCTTAATAAAACAAAATATATAAATTACCTAAGGATAAGGAAAAGAAAATACAAATCATCTTCCCTAACTCCCTAGGCAAAACACATAACCAAAAATATGTCGAAAATAAAGGGCAGATCTCTCCTACGCTCTAGAGTGGTTACTTCAACATTACACTTCTTTTGTTATTAACTGAAACCGACAAAACATAACGACGAGGAAGGCAGATGGTCTGTTGGCTGTGGTGGAATCCGAGCTCATCACGCCATGGTCGCAAACGCCAATTGAGCTCGCCATGTTTTGGGCGCCGCTTTAAAGACGCCCCATCCGGATTCGCCAAATCACGCCCTCAAGAAAAGCCAATCCCTGCACACAAATATTCAAAATACACAAACCCGATGCCGGGTACCGTGAACACCCCACACACAAATAAAAACAACTTTTAGTTGATTTTACATGAAATCAAAAGAACGAGACAAGGCATCGCCAATACGTTGTCCTTACCCTTTTTATACCGAATTTCTAAATTATAATCCTGAATAAATAAGGACCAACGCATGATTCTTTGATTTGAATTTCGCATACGTGATAGAAAAACTAAGGGATTGTGGTCGGTAAAAATAATTACAGGGGCAGAACTCGATCCAACATACACTTCAAAATGTTGCAAAGACAGTAACAAAGCGAGTGTCTCTTTCTCGATTGTGCTGTAGTTTTTCTGGTGCGGTAAAAATTTTCTCGAGAAGTAGGCTACAGGATGCTCCACTCCATCGTCATCATCCTGAAGCAGAACCGCGCCAGCTCCGGTGGCACTGGCATCAACATCAATTCTAAAATCACGGGAATAATTCGGAGCGGAAAGCACTGGAGCATTACACAATAGCGCTTTTACAGAATCGAAAGCATGTTGGCACTCAGTAGACCACAGAAATTTTTGAGAGGCACGAAGCAAATTAGTTAGAGGCAAAACAACATCAGAAAAATTTCGGCAAAATGCTCTATAATAACCTGCCATGCCTAAAAACGCGAAGTTCGCGTTTAGTCTGAGGTACTGGAAAATCAACAACCGCCTGCACTTTTTGAGCAACAGGACGTGCTTGACCTTGTCCTACTTGTTTTCCTGTAAGTTACCGTTGCTTTGGCAAACTCACATTTAGCCAAATTTAACGTAAGGGAGGCTTTAAGCAGATGCGTGAAAACAGTGGATAACGTGCTCACATGTTCTTTCCAAGTAGAAGAATACACCACAATATCGTCCAAATAAGCCTTACAATTTTCCACATCGCCAACACGGTGTTCATGAGGCGTTGAAATGTTGCTGGAGCGCCCGTAGTCCGAAAGCCATCACTGTGTAATTAAGGAAGTTATCTGGAGTGACAAATGCAGAGATTTCGGCTGCCCGCTCTGTTAAGGAACTTGCCAATAACCCTTCAGAAGGTCTAATTTCGTCACAAACCGAGCCGACCCCACATTATCCACACAATCTTCCATTAAAGGCAAGTGGAAACGAGTCAGGTTTCAGAATTGCATTTACCTTAATCGGTGCAAAAACGATGAGATCCATCGGGCTTCGGACGAGTAGACAAGGCGAACTCCACGCACTGGAACTAGGCACAGCTAAATCATTTTCCACTAAATATTTCACCTCAGACTTGATCATTTTTCGTTTAGCTGGATTTACTCCATAGGCATTTTGTTTGATTGGTGGGTGATCGCTTACTTCAATGTCATGTTTAATTACAGACGTTTGAGTCGGAACATCAGAAAACAACCCAAGAAAAGAGTGAATTAATCTCACAATGTCAGCTTTCTGCTCTTTCAGTTAAGTGCAGCAAATGAAAGTTGAGGTCTGACAGAATTTCAGAATTATTTAATCGGACACCAGACACAGGAACACTTCGACGGCATATATCGTCGTCAGCTATACTGGCCGGTGATACCGTGATCGCCCGAGAGGCCACTGGGATAATAGTGCGTTTTAGCACTTCTCCCTATCTCGAGAAACGTAACCTTTAAGCATGTTAATATGGCACACCCGCTGCTTTTCTCCCCGATCGGAGTACCGATAATATAGTCAGTATCGCTGAGCTTCCGATCAACAACATAAGGTCCAGAAAACTTTGCCTGCAAAGCAGAGCCAGGAACTGGTAACAAAACCAAGACTTTGTCTCCTTTCTGAAATGAACGAAACACGGCATCCTTTGTCAAAGCAACTTTCATCTTTTTCTGAGCCCCTGCCAAAGCTGACTTGGCTAGCTCACGAGCTTTATGAAGGCGTTCTCGAAATGAGCTAACATAATCCAGCAGATTTACGTTGACTTCGCGTCAGACAACCAATTCTCTTTCAGGAGTTTATGGACCTCGCACTGTATGACCAAAAACCAACTCTGCGGGCTAAAACCTAAAGACTCCTGAACAGTTTCTCTGAGGGAAAATAAAAGCAAAGGTATTCCATCATCCCATTCTTTTTCACACTCAGTGCAATACGTCTTTAGCATGGTCTTTAACGCTTGATGAAATCGCTCGAGTGCTCCCTGTGACTCAGGATGGTAAGCGCTCGAAAACAACATGCTGAATATGTAACTGAGACAGAATTTGATTGAACAGCCGGGACATAAAATTCGTTCCTTGATCAGTTTGGACGACCTTCGAAGTCCAAAAGTAGAAAAGAAAAGAGTCAGGGCCTTCACAATTGCTTTTGCTCTCAGTGATCAAAGTGGTATAGCTCGGGAAGCGCGTCGCTGCGCCACATTAGCGTAAGCAAATACGTATGACCGGATTTCGCCTTTCGTAAAGGTCCCACAATCTAAAATAATGCGCTCAAACGGTTCACCGACAACATGGATCGGTTGAAGAGGTGCAGAAGGAATAGTCTGATTAGGTTTTCCAACCATTTGGCAGACCACGACAAGATCGGGCAGTACTTTGGCAACGCCAGACCTTATACCAGGCCAAAAGAAATGACGGGTTACTCGATAAAATGTTTTGGTAATTCCGAGATGACCTGCAACGTTATCATGCGCAACACTCAGCACTTGGTCACGAAATCTTTTGGGAACTACCAACTGGTAAAGCGTGTCCCAACCCGACTATCGGATTTTGAAGGAGTCCATTTTCGCATTAAAACTCCGCTTCATAAAAATAACCAACTGGTTTGCTCACATCATCCTTTTCTAGGACAGCAGAGTCTCGGCAGCACATGAGCGATAGATCTTGTTTTTGCTCAGCAGCAAACGTCGCACGGTCGATAGCCAGCAACAGGTCCACAGGCTTAGCGTCAGCACCACTGACAGGAGACAGCGACATAGACACAGACTCATCAGGCTGTAACAGGACAGAGTCAGAATCATCCTGATCAACAAGGAAACTATCAGAGAGTTCAACAACATCAGGAAACTGACTGGGCTCGAGTAATGACGCACGCAGGGAACACAGTTAAATCTCCCGCATTTTTTCTAAAAGCAGAAGTCGCAAGCGGATTCTCAATGACTTCAGGAACGGGATGTACTTTTCCACCTGCCAAGTCATTTCCAACGATCATGGTAACTCCCTTCACAGGCAACTGCATTCGTACAGCCACCTTTACGAAACCGGTTATCAAATCGAACGAATATGCACTTTATGCAAGGGAACCTTCACAAACTCCCATTTCAATTCCCCTGAACCAAAACATCAGAGCCACAGTACGTCTCCTTCAAAACGCGTGCAACGCACTTTCTAAAATGAAGGACTGGGCGTTCCTGTATCACGCAGCCAGGTAACAGGAACTTCATCCTCCTCTAAACCACTGATAGAGATCAGACCCTGACCAGTAAAGGGTTAGAAAACAGAATCAATTGCAAACGATTCCGTACTAATAGTTCGTGACGAAGCCAACACTTTTGTTTGCTTAAACTTATTTTTCTTTTTCAAAACGGGACATGCCGCGATCAAATGACCATTCTCATGGCAATAAAAACAAGCACGCACGCCAGGTGATCCTGATAATTTCGTTAGTTTAGATGTTTTAAATTTATCCGAATTCGTGGAATATGTTAATTCTTGTGGAGCCGGTGATACAAATAAATTTTTGTGCGTTAATACAAATTCATCAGCGCACACTGCAGCCTCAGCAAGAGTGGAAACCTTCTTCTCGCTTAAATATACGACTATTTTATCTGGTAACGAGTTTTTAAAATCTTCGATTAAAACAAGTTCACGGTTGCTCAAAATTAATCGCTTTACTCGACTGGCACCACTTATCAAAGAGAACGCACTTTTCACGAGCATACTCAACGAATGTTTGATTGGCAGTTTTCAAATGCGAACGAAACTTTTGGCGATAAGCTTCGGGAACAAGCTCGTAAGCTCTCAAAACAGCAGACTTCACTTTTTCGTAATCTAAACTGTCATTAATAGACAACGCAGAACAAACTTCTGAGCCTTACCAATCAAACGACACTGCAACAAAAGAGGCCATATCGGCTTTAGGCCATCGCAGTTACGGCAATGCGCCTGCAAGCGCCCGAAATACGAATCCACCTCGGACTCCCGAACGGTGGCACGAGATTAATCTGCTTACACACATCAAAATCAGACGAATTAGCAGCAGGCACAGACGACAATGAGTTGTCACTTTGGCTCGATCCTCGACTATCTGGAACTAGAGCAGGAGTGGGTCTCGAATCACTGGGTAGTCGGTGACCAACCTGCGCCTCCAATTCACATTGTCTAAAAACGTAGCACTTGGCGTAGTGTGCTCTGACGCTTTATTTCCAAATCAAGTTTCTTTAGTTGGATAGCCAGTTTTAAATCTGCCGTGCCCAAACCAGTAAGTGAACGGCGCCACCACCTAAACCCTGTTCCTCAGCGCCGCCCTCTCACCCGCTGTTTCCATCATCACTCTCAGGACCTTGAGCCGCTGATAACACACCCTGTTGTGCTAAAGCTACTTCTATCACATCCTCACTTCTTTTTTACGAGCTGTTTTTGTGATAGGAATGTCATAAAAATCGGCAATCAAATAAAGATCGTTTCACTTACATAACTCTAAAGCTGCATAAGAGGGTTTCTGACGAAATGCTTCAATACTAAATTCCATTGTTAAGCTGCTTTATATTCCTCTCCCTAACACACAAGACAAAACTGCCAATCAAAATTATTGATCAAAATCGAAACGAGAAGGAATACATACCATAGGACGAGCCCCATTTGTTACGACCCATTTAAAAGAGTGAGGTACCAGTAAGACGTGTTAACGGATTCCAGCCACAGTCAACAGATGAACAAACGAACATAAGGATTTTAAGGTATTTATTGAGTTTAACAAGTAAAATTAATATAATGAAGGAGCACTGATATCAGAGAGATCCAAGGCCAAAATAATAAACCAAAAGAGCTTAATAAAACAAAATATATAAATTACCTAAGGATAAGGAAAAGAAAATACAAATCATCTTCCCTAACTCCCTAGGCAAAAACACATAACCAAAATTATGTCGAAAAATAAAGGGCAGATCTCTCCTACGCTCTAGAGTGGTTACTTCCAACATTACACTTCTTTTGTTATTAACTGAAACCGACAAAACATAACGACGAGGAAGGCAGATGGTCTGTTGGCTGTGGTGGAATCTGAGCTCATCACACCATGGTCGCAAACGCCGAATTGAGCTCGCTATGTTTTGGGGCACCGCCTTTTTAAAGACGCCCCATCCGGATTCGCCCAATCACGCCCCTCGAAGAAAAGCCAATCCCTGCACACAAATATTCAAAATACACAAACCCCGATGCCGGGTACCGTAATAATGACAGACCAGTACAGCGACCGCATTACTGCAGAAGCTGCACCTGTCGATCTCTCGCTCCATCCTCCCCTAACTCCTCCACCTGAGGCAGGAGCTCCCCACCAACCTGAAGGGGACAAGCCACCCTTGTCCGACTGAGAACCATTGCTTCAGGCTTTAGAGGTGTTGATTCTCATCCCAGCCGCCTCACACTCAGCTGCAAACCTCCCCAGCGCACACTGTAGGTCTTGGCAAAAGCAGAGACGCTATCCTGTGGTCGCAAACAGACCCTCTCCAGCCCCCAGCTGCGCCTAGAAATCCTATCCATAAAAATAATGAACAGGACCGGTGACTAAGGCAGCCCTGTCCGAGTCCAACATGCACTGGGAACAAGTCTGACTTAATGCCGGCATCAATGCCTGCTCTGATCATACAGGGACCGGACAGCCCTTAACAATGGGCCTCTTAACCCAGATTCCCAGAGCACCCCCAAAGGACACCACAAGGAACCCGGTGGAATGCCTTCTCCAAATACACAAATCACATGTGGACTGGTTGGGCAACTCCCAGAACCTCCAGTATCCTGAAGAGGGTATAGAGCTGGTCCAGTCTTCCACGCTCCAGGACAAAACCCGCATTGAAGCTGAGGTTCCACTATCGGACGGATTCTCCTCTCTAGTACCCTGGCATAGACTTTCCCAGGAGGTTGAGGAGTGTGATCTCCCAATAGTTGAGATCACCCTCCGGTCCCCTTCTTAAAAAGAGGAACCACCACCCCGGTCTGCCAGTCCAGAGGCGTGTCAGCCAAGACAGCCCCACAACATCCAGAGACCTGAGGTAGTCTGGGCGGATCTCGCTCAAGCTTCTCAACAACCTCAGTGACCTCAGCCAGGTGATGGTCGAGTGCCCCCTGGGAGGATTGAGGAGATCCTCAAAGTATTCCTTCCACCGCCCGACAAATTCCCCAGTCGTGGTTTAGCAGGTAGAGACCTGCGCGACAGATTTTTCAGTCCCGCTCCCGCAAGGTTCTGTCCCGCCCCGCAACAATATAGATTTTTTTCTTCGCTCCAGCCCGCAATATTCAAGTTTTGTCCTCGCCTCCTGCCCGCATGTAAACATTAAAACTGTGTACACATGACGCTTCAGACCTGAAGTTCCAGAATTGTGGCTGCTGTATGCGAGTATTTTGCTGCATTTGTCGCAGCTCGCAAAGGAAGGTGCTTTCATACCGTCACATACTATAGAAAAACATCCAAATATCGGATTTCCCTTTGTTTGGCTTTGTAGTTCTGTATGTTCCTTTCTTTAATAATGAACTAATATATGTAGCACTAAGTGCTCCACCTGTGTCATGCTCTTCAGACATTTTGCCTCGTGTGGGTCTTTGGTCTTTGTTCCTCGCAAGAACCACGTGAGAATTTACGTTATTTTGAGTTGTTCTTGTTGCTTTTTGTGCAGCAGATAAATAATATTTTATTTCTTTTAACAATTTAATTTAAAGATATTTCCATTTGCGGAGTCCCGCAAATAATTTTATTCTCCCGCACCTG
Source organism: Puntigrus tetrazona (assembly GCF_018831695.1). NCBI lineage: Eukaryota > Metazoa > Chordata > Actinopteri > Cypriniformes > Cyprinidae > Puntigrus > Puntigrus tetrazona. The sequence goes on from NW_025048243.1 coordinate 57,008, forward strand.
CACACACACACGAGGACCTTACCGCCCGCACTGCTCACATATCAGGCCCGGATAGGACTCCTTTCTTCAGCTTGACGGCATCTCTTTCTTCCGTGGGTTGCCGCCACGACATGCACTGGAGACTTTACGGCCAGCCCGGACGGCTGCATTGACCAAAGAGGCAGAGAACATAGTCCACTCGACTCAACGCCTCCAGCCTCCCTCTGGATCCGTCGCTTCTGCCGGAGGCGAGAGTTGAAGATCTCTCCTGACAGGGGTCTCTGCCAAACGCCACGGGTACGCTTGGGCCTGCCAAGTCTGTCTGGCCTCCTCCCAATCCAACTCACCATCAGGTGGTGATCAGTTGACAGCTATGCCCCTCTCTTCACCCATACGTGTCCAAGACATGCGGCCTAGATCAG